>NC_034191.2:30168627-30316127 GCF_002021735.2 Oncorhynchus kisutch
ATATCCCGTTTAAAACGGGAACATTTTTTTCAAAAAATGAAAATACTGCCCCCTAACACCAACAGGTTAAGTACTGCAGTGCATATCCTCCTCAAGGACTGCACCAGATTTGCCAGTTCTTACAGTGAGATGTTACCCCACCTCTTCCACCAAGGTACCTGCAAGTTCCCAAACATTTCTGGGGGGAATGGCCCTCACCCTCCGATCCAACAGGTCCGAGACGTGGTCTACCACTGAGAGGACGATCACCTGTCTGTCCAGTCTCCCTGTAGCGCTGCCTAGGCATCGCACAGTACAGACATTGCAATTTATTGCCCTGGCCACATCTGCAGTCCTCATGCCTCCTTGCAGCATGCCTAAGGCATGTTCACGCAGATGAGCAGGGACCCTGGGCATCTTTCTTTTGGTGTTTTTCCAGAGTCTGTAGAAAGGCCTCTTTAGTGTCCTAATTTTCATAACTGTGACCTTAATTGCCTACCATCTGTAAGCTGTTAGTGTCTTAATGACCATTCCACAGGTGAATGTTCCTTAATTGTTTATGGTTCATTAAAACAAGATTGGGAAACAGTGTTTAACCCTTTACAATGAAGATGTAGTTATTTGTATTTATATTAATTATCTTTGAAATACAGGGTCCTGAAAAGTGGATGTTTCTTTTTTTGCTGAGTTTAGAACAGGAAGCACCCACGCTTCGGTCTATCCAACACTGGTAAGACCAATCGGATTCCACGCTTCAAGATTGCGTCGATCACGTGGACTGGGATTAGTTCCAAGTATCCTCAGATAACAGTGACATACACTGACTCAGTGAGCTAGTTTATAATGAAGTGTATATGAGATGTTGTACACAATGTGACTATTTAAACCTTCCCTAACCAGAAACCGTGTAATGACGGCAACTTTCGCTCAGAACTGAAAGCACATACCACCGCATTTAATCATGGCAGGGCAACTGGGAATATGGCCCAATACAAACATTGTAGTTATTCCCTCCGCAATGGCAATCAAACGTCAGTATATAAAAATGTTGTTTTTGTACTTTTAAATAAAATAAAAATCACCTTTATTTAGCCAGGCAAGTCAATTAACCTTTTTGGGATAGGGGGCAGCATTTTGACTTTTGGATGAATAGCGTGCCAAAAGTGAACTGCCTTATACTCTGTCCCAGATGCTAATATATGCATATTATTATTAGTATTGGATAGAAAACACTGACATTTCTAAAACTGTTTGAATGATGTCTGAGTATAACAGAACGCATATGGCAGGTGAAAAAGGAATTTCTCAGGTTGTCTTTTCTATAACATTATTGATGTTATGTGTCATATGTTAAATGTTATATGTTAAAAACATCCTAACGATTGATTCCATACATCGTTTGACATGTTTCTAAAGGACTGTAACGGAACTTTGAGTTGTCTGGACGGAGTGCCTGCGCCTCATGAAGATGGATTACTGGGCTGAACACGCTAACAACAAGTGGCTATTTGGACATAAATGGAACAAATCAGTCATTTATTGTCAAACTGGGATTCCTGGGAGTGCCTTCTGATGAAGATCAAAGGTAAGTGAATATTTATGGTGTTATTTCTAACTTTGTTGATTCCAAAATGGCGACTATTCCTCTGGCTGTTTTGGGTTCTGAGCTCCATTCTCAGATTATGCTTTTTCCGTAAAGATTTTTTGAAATCTGACAGTGGTTGCATTAAGGAGAAGCATATCTTTAATTCTGTGAATAACACTAGTATCTTTTATCAATGTTTATTTTTAGTATTTCTGCAAAATCACTGGATGTTTTGGAATCAAAACATTACTGCACGTAGGGCAGAACATACATGTATTGTGTAACATGATGTCCTATGAGTGTCATATGATGAAGATCAAAGGTTCGTGATTAATTTGATCTATATTTCAGCTTTTTTTACTCCAATCTTTCGCTGGAAAAGTGGCTGTTCTTTTGACTTGGCTAGGACCTAACAATCATATGTTGTGCTTTCGCTGTAAAGCATTTTTGATAAACATCTTGTTAACCATCGTGTCCGATTATCTTTCATTTGCTGTATTAGACTTGTTAAAATTATTTTTGGATTTCGCACACTGTCTTTCAGCGGAATGTTGTCGAGGTGTTCCGCTAGCGGAAGCCCTGCGCTAGAAAGGTTAAGTACAAATTCTTACTTACAATGATAAACCACTGTTCCCCAGTAGGCTAACTGTCTTGTTCAGGGGCAGCTTAAGGGATTCGATCTAGCAACCTTTCAGTTAGTGGCCCAACACTAACCACTAGGCTACCTGCCTAGCGGTATTTAGACAAAGTGGCGTCGCAATTCAACGGCTCAAACACCAGTGGCAGGGCCTACAGACAATCAAGGACTACAAAAAGAATACCAGCCCTGTCGCAGACATCGAAGTCTTGCTGCCAGACAAATTAAAACAATGTCTTTGCGAGCTTTGAAGACAATACAGTGCCACAGACACAAACCGCTACCAAAGACTGTGGGCTCTCCTTCTCCGTGGCCGATGTGAGTAAAACATTTAAACGTGTTAACCCTCGCAAGGATGCCGGCCCAGATGGCATCCCTACCCGAGTACTCAGAGCATTCGCAGACCATCTAGCTGGTGTGTTTACGGACTTATTCAGTCAATCCCCATCTCAGTCTGCTGTCCCCACATGCTTCGAGATGGCCACCATTATTCTTGTTCCCAAGAAAGCAAAAGGTATCTGAACTAAATAGCTATCATCCCGTAGCACTCATTCTGTCATCATGAAGCGCTTTCAGAGACTAGTCAAGGATCATATCGCCACCTTACCTGCCACCCTAGAACCTCTTCAATTTGCCAGTCTCAACGTCAACAGTGAAGAGGCAACTCCGGGATGCAGGCCTTCTAGGCAGAGTTGCAAAGAAAAAGCGACATCTCAGACTGGCCAATAAAAATTTAAAGATTAATATGGCCAAAAGAACAGACACCTGACAGAGGAACTCTGCCAAAAAGGCCAGCATCCCTGAGTTGCCTCTTCACTGTTGACGTTGAGACTGGGCTGAGATCCCGCTAACAGGATCGATGGGACAACAGCCAGTGAAAGTGCAGGGCGCCAAATTCGAAACAGAAATCCCATAATTTAAATTCCTCAAACATAAGTATTTCACACCATTTTAAAGATACACTTCTTGTTAATCCCACCAGTGTCCGATTTCAAAAAGGCTTTACGGCAAAAGCACCACAAACGATTATGTTAGGTCAGAGCCAAGTCACAGAAAAACACAGGCATTTTTCCAGCCAAAGAGAAGAGTCACAAAAATCAGAAATATAATTAATCACTAACCTTTGATGATCTTCAGATGACACTCATAGGACTTCATGTTACACAATACATATGTTTTGTTCGATAAACTGCATATTTATATAAGAAAATCTCAGTATACATTGGGGCGTTATGTAAAGTAGTCCAAAAACATCTGGTGATTTTCCATCCTAGCTGGAGGGGTGCTCTCATCTTATCTACCAACATAGACAGGGCTCTAACTCCTCTAGCTCCACAATGAAATGGGGTGCAGGCCAGGCAGCAGGCTGTTAGCCAGCCTGCCAGCATAGTGGAGTCTGCCACTAGCACAGTCAGTGTAGTCAGCTCAGCTATCACCATTGAGACCGTGTCTGTGCCTCGACCTAGGTTGGGCCAAACTAAACATGGCGGTGTTCGCCTTAGCAATCTCACTAGGATAAAGACCACCTCCATTCCTGTCATTATTGAAAGAGATCATGATACCTCACATCTCAAAATAGGGCTACTTAATGTTAGATCCCTTACTTCAAAGGCAATTATAGTCAATGAACTAATCACTGATCATAATCTTGATGTGATTGGCCTGACTGAAACATGGCTTAAGCCTGATGAATTTACTGTGTTAAATGAGGCCTCACCTCCGGGCTACACTAGTGACCATATCACCTGTGCATCCCGCAAAGGCGGAGGTGTTGCTAACATTTACGATAGCAAATTTCAATTTACCCCCCCCCAAAATGACGTTTCCGTCTTTTGAGCTTCTAGTCATGAAATCTATGCAGCCTACTCAATCACTTTTTATAGCTACTGTTTACAGGCCTCCTGGGCCATATACAGCGTTCCTCACTGAGTTCCCTGAATTCCTATCGGACCTTGTAGTCATAGCAGATAATATTCTAATCTTTGGTGACTTTAATATTCACATGGAAAAGTCCACAGACCCACTCCAAAAGGCTTTCGGAGCCATCATCGACTCAGTGGGTTTTGTCCAACATGTCTCTGGACCCACTCACTGTCACAGTCATAAATGTTGTGGATCTTAATGTTTTTCCTCATAATCCTGGACTATCGGACCACCATTTTATTACGTTTGCAATTGCAACAAATAATCTGCTCAGACCCCAACCAAGGAACATCAAAAGTCGTGCTATAAATTCACAGACAACACAAAGATTCCTTGATGTCCTTCCAGATTGTCTACCCAAGGACGCCAGAGGACAAAAATCAGTTAACCACCTAACTGAGGAACTCAATTTAACCTTGCGCAATACCCTAGATGCAGTTGCACCCCTAAAAACTAAAAACATTTCTCATAAGAAACTAGCTCCCTGGTACACAGAAAATACCAGAGCTCTGAAGCAAGCTTCCAGAAAATTGGAACGGAAATGGCGCCACACCAAACTGGAAGTCTTCCGACTAGCTTGGAAAGACGGTACCGTGCAGTACCGAAGAGCCCTTACTGCTGCTCGATCATCCTATTTTTCTAACTTACTTGAGGAAAATAAGAACAATCCGAAATTCCTTTTTGATATTGTCGCAAAGCTAACTAAAAAGCAGCATTCCCCAAGAGAGGATGACTTTCACTTTAGCAGTGATAAATTCATGAACTTCTTTGAGGAAAAGATTATGATTATTAGAAAGCAAATTACGGACTCCTCTTTAAATCTGCATATTCCTTCAAAGCTCAGTTGTCCTGAGTCTGTTTTTAACATAAATCTTCAATAATGTTCCAACCGGAGAATTCCTTGGTCTGTAGAAATGCAATGGAATGCGAGCTAACTCACGTGAACAAGCGTCACGAGCTCAAGGCATTCTGGCAGACCTCTGACTCATTCCCCACTCATTTGGCCCCCCTTCACAGTAGAAGCATCAAACAAGGTTCTAAAGACTTGACATCTAGTGGAATCCTTAGGAGGTGCAACAACCAATATCCCACTGTATCTTCAATAGGGAATGATTTAAAAAATGACCAACGTCAGATTATCCACTTCCGGGCTGGATTTTTTTCTCAGGTTTTTGCC
The DNA here is from genome assembly GCF_002021735.2 of Oncorhynchus kisutch. Lineage (NCBI taxonomy): Eukaryota > Metazoa > Chordata > Actinopteri > Salmoniformes > Salmonidae > Oncorhynchus > Oncorhynchus kisutch. The sequence goes on from NC_034191.2 coordinate 30,173,929, forward strand.
TGCCATGAGTTCTGTTATACTCACAGACATCATTCAAAACAGTGAGTGTTATCTATCCAAATATACTAATAATATGCATATATTAGCAACTGGGACTGAGTAACAGGCAGTTTACTATGGGCACCTTATTCATCCAAGCTACTCAAAACTGCCCCCAGCCATAAGAAGAACCTGTTATGGCTGCGATCCCTGTACAGGAATCAACATCAGGGGAAATTTCAGAGTGACAACTAAAAATACAACATCGTAACATTAAACATTCTTGAAAATGCAAGTGTCTTACGCCCTTCAAAAGATTGGGATCTTGGTAATCAAACTACATTTTCCAATTTAAAATAGCTATTACAGAGAACAAATACCATGCTTTTGTTTAAGAGCAATCAACAGAAACATTTTCCGCCATGACAGTTTTTACACATTCACATCTGAAGGTAAAATTATGACTTACATTCTGATATCTTGCTCTTATTTCTCTTCCTGAGGGTCCCAGTGATCAAATGAAGTGCCGTTTTCTTTGATAAAATCCATTTTTATAGCTTAAATCGAAACATTTTGTAACCTGTTTGTGCCGTGAATTCCATCTCATCAATTTTTTACAGAGCATTCAACGTAATTACACACGGTAAACCATCGTTTATCTAGTCATGGTTGGTTTCAGTTCATTCCTCTGGATGTTTGCAACACAGCCAAATAAAAAAAAATTGTGAACTGATTTGAAGACAACGAGCAATGACTACCTTACGCACCAATCATTTTAGCGAAGCTTCATTGATGGGACTGTATTTCTGCCCAATGATCTTCTTGAAATCTAGCTGGGTAGATCGCCAATGAGCTGAGGTAAACGCCAGTATGTAATGGTTTTGGGTTGGAACACCATTCCTTGTTTGATATCGCACGCGTAACGAACTCCATTCTCGCCTTGACGATCAGAGGCTTGTTACGCGCAGCTGTATTTCGGAAAGTGGTATTTTCAACGATTTCATTGAAGACATCATGGCGAATAAATCAGGAAAAGCAAAGTCAAAGTCGAAAGTGAAAGAGATTTGTGTTGTGATTCAAACAGGAACTCAGGAGCTGTTTCTGCAAGGACAGGACGTACTCCTGGACGGGTAAGTGCTAATGCCGTTTTATGAAATATATATATATATTTTTTTAAATTTGTAATGAAATGTGTGGTTTGTTTGTGTGATATATATATATTCCATGTCAGATATATATTTTCAATTGTTTTATTAAAATGGCATGGAGTAGAACAGCAAACACACATATGGCCACTGCGCCTGCTACTCCTCTTCATTTCCATATGAAATAGCCATTGGGTGCTGTTCAGAGGAGGGCAGGCCCTCAACCATGGCCGGAGTTGAATGGAACAGCACTTCACCTTAGGGACTGTTCCCTCTGCTCTATACAATACATATGTTTATTTTATGTGATGATAAAAGGCTGATAAAAGGCTTTTGTGCCTCAGGGCCAAAAGGGCACAGCATGGAGGCGTCGTTGTGTTCTGTGTCGCATGAACTGCACCACTTATTCAGTTTGCCTCTGCTTTATATCAGAAAGAGACTGCTATGGCACAGCAGCAAAATATTGTGTCGAGGACTTCCAAAGGGTGTACTGTTTTTTTTTGGCGTGTGTGTTATAATTACTTTTTGATATGTTGTATATAGTTATAGGTAATTTCACTAATTCGGCCACTTGGGTACATTTGGGCAACTTGCTGGGTGACTTCATGCTAAATGTCATGTAGCTCACCCATTCCTGAAGTTATCAGTCTGAAACTTTGCACACCTACAGTTTCCCTCGTGTTATCCATCAAAATTATCTCCAGTATCCTATTCTAGTACATGTGAAAGATAATACAGCAATAAAAAACAGAAAACGTATGCTCTTTTTCTCTTTTCTTCCATCAGATCTGTGTTCTATTCTCCTACATCCAATGAACATTTCCACAAACTTCAGAATGTTTCCATTCAAATGATACCAAGAATATGCATATCCTTGCCTCTGGGGCTGAGCTACAGGCAGTTAGATTTGGGTATGTCTTCAGGCGGAAATTGAGAACAAAGGGGTGCAGCCATAACAGATTAAAAGACATGAAGGTCAGTCCATACAGAAAAATTCAAGAACTTTGAAAGTTTTTTCAAGCGCAATATTGAATCTGGCTCTCACGGGGACTGCCACAGGAATGGAAGATCCAGAGTTACCTATGCTGAGGAGAGTAAGTTCAGAGTTACCAGCTTCAGAAACTGCAGCCAAAATAAATGCTTCACGGAGTCCAAGTAAGACATCTCAACATCAACTGTTCAGAAGAGACTGCGTGAATTAGGCCTTCATGGTTGAATTGCTGCAAAGAAACCACACCAATAAGAAGAGACTTGCTTTGGCCAAGAAACATGAGTAATGGACATTTAAACTGGTGGAAATCGGTCCTTTGGTCCGAGTCCAAATGTGAGATTTTTGGTTCCCAACCGCCATGTCTTTGAGAGACACAGTAGGTGAACGGATAATCTCTGCATGTGTGGTTCCCACCGTGAAGCATGGAGGTGTGATGGTGCTTTGCTGGTGACAAGTGATTTTATTTAGAATTCGCAGCACACTTAACCAGCATGGCTTCCACTGCATTCTGCAGTGATAGGCCATCCCATCTGGTTTGCACATAGTCCCACTCATTTTGTTTTTCACCAGGGCAATGACCCAACACACCTCCAGGCTGTGTAAGGACTATTTTACCAGGAAGGAGAGTGATGAGTGCTGCATCAGATGACCTGGCCACACAATTTGAGATGGTTTGGGATGAGTTGGACCACAGACTGAAGAAAAAGCAGCGAACAAGTGCTCAGCATATGTGGGAACTCCTTCAAGACTGTTGGAAAAGTATTCCAGGTGAAGCTGGTTGAGAGAATGCCAAGAGTATGCAAAGCTGTCAAGGCAAAGGGTGGCTACTTTGATTTGTTCACTTTTTTTAAACTTGTGGTTCCTACATGATTCCATGTGTTATTTCATAGTTTTGATGGTTCGAAATTGCCACCCTTTGCTTATTTGAGCTGATCTTGCCATAATGGGGCGGCAGGTAGCCTAGTGGTTAGAGCGTTGGGCTAGTAACTGAAAGGTTTCTGAATCGAATCCCCGAGCTGACAAGGTAAATCTGTCCTGAAGGCAGTTAACCCACTGTTCCTCGGTAGGCCATCATTGTAAATTTGAATTTGTTTTTAACCGACTTGCCTAGTTATATTTAAAATAAAATGGACTTTGTCATTTACACAATGGGGCAATCTTCTGTATCTTGAGACAGCACAACTGATTGGTTCAAATGGAAGGAAAGAAATTCAACAAATGTTAAAGTAAATAAAAACCCTGGACTAGGTGTCAACTTTTGACTGGTACTGCGTGCGTGCATACAGTGCATTCAAAGTATTCAGACCCCTTGACTATCCAAATTTTGTTGCGTTTCGTCTCATTCGAACTAGATTTTTTTTAAATAACTCCGCAACCTACACACAATACCTCATAATGAATAAGCGTTTTTTTTGCGTGTGTAATTTTTGCAAATGTCTTTAACATAAACTGATATCTTATTCAGGGCGGCAGGTAGCCTAGTGGTTAGAGCGTTGGGCCAGTAACCGAAATATTGCTAGAGCGAATCACCGAGCTGACAAAGTAAAAATCTGTCATTCTGCCCCTGAACAAGGCAGTTTAACCCACTGTTCCTAGGCCGTCGTTGTAATTAAGAATGTTCTTAACTGACTTGCCTAGTTTAAATAAAGCTAAAATAAAAAACAACAAGTATTCCTACCCTTTGCTATGAGACTCGAAATTGAGCTCTGGTGCGTCCTGTTGCCATTGATCATCCTTGCTGTTTCTTCTACTTGATTGGAGTCCACCTGTGGTAAATCCAATTGACGAGATATAATTTGGTTAGGCACACACCTGTCTATATAAAAAGGTCCCACCATTGACAGTGCATGTTAGAGCAAAAACCAAGCCATGAGGTCGAATGAATTGTCCGTAGAGCTCAGAGACAGGATTTTGTCGAGGGTCACGTTTGGGGAGGAGTACCAAAACAGTTCTGCAGCATGGAAGGTCCAAGAACAGTGGATTCCAACATTCTTGGAATAAGTTTGCAACTACCAAGAAATCCTAGAGCTGGGGTGAAGGGCCTAGGTCAGGGAGGTGACCAAGAACCCCGATGGTCACTCCAGAGTTCCTCTGTGGAGATGGGAGAATGTTCCAGAAGGACAACCATATCTGCAGCACTCCACCTATCAGGCCTTTATTGTAGAGTGGCCAGACAGAAGCCACTCAGTAAAAGTCACGACAGCCCGCTTGGAGTTTGCCAAAAGGCACCTAAAGACTCTCAGACCATGAGAAACAAGATTCTCCGGTCTGATGAAACCAAGATTGAAATCTTTGCCCTGAATGCAAAATGTCATGTCTGGAGTAACCTGGCACCATCCCTACGGTGAAGCATGGTGGTGGCAGCATCATGCTGTGGGAATGTTTTTCAGCGGCCAGGACTGGGCGACTAGTCAGGATGGAGGGAAAGATGAACTGAGCAAAGTACAGATGTCCTGACAAGGTTTTCAAGGCTATCAGACTGGAGCGGCGGTTCACCTTCCAACAGGACAACGGCCCTAAGCACACAGCCAAGACAACGAGGGAGTGGCTTCAAGACAAGTCTCAAAGTCCTTGAGGCCCAGCCAGAGCCTGGACTTGAACCTGATCGAATATTTCTGGAGAGAGCTGAAAATAGCTGTGCTGCAACATTCCCCATCCAACCTGACAGCGCTTGATGGGAGAAATTCTGAACACTTATGTAAATATAACCCCCCCACTGAAAAAAATGGTAAAGCTTTTTCTTTTTTGGCTTTGTATTTTATGGGGTATTGTTTGTAGATTGAGGGGGTGGGGAAACTATTTTAGCCATTAGAAAATGTTTACCCTCTAGCGCAGAGGTGGGTACTTCCTTTCCCCAAGGGCCTGACTGATGTCGCACTTTTTTCCATCCCTGGCAAACACATCTGTTTAATCAAATTGCATTCTAAACTGAAGATCATGATTAGGTGATTAGAGTCAGGTGTTTCAGCTGGGGCTGGGGGGATTTTTTTGTTGTCGATTTGACTGGTTGAAAGAACGTTTAGGGTTAGATTTTCACAGATTCCTTTCTTTGCAAATTGAACGAGTGAAAATACAAAATCGATCGTGTATGCTGTATGGACCTTTTTAGTATATGAAAAAGGATTTTCTCTAACAAAACAACACTTCATTTTATCTCTGGGACCCTTGGGTTGATAAATCAGAGCAAGATTTCAGAATGTAAGTACACATTTCACCATCAGAGTGGAATATATCAGACCTATTTTTTCTCGGGTAATAGCTACTGTAAATTGGATAGTGCAGTTATATTAACGAGAATTTAAGCTTTCAGCCGATATAAGACACATATGTACGAACATTTGTTGTTTCTCTAAAATCTGCGACCGTCGGGGCGCCTAACCCTGAGAAGTTAAAACATTCAAATACCATTATAGAAGGTAAAGTAAAAACACAAACTGGTCCCTGCATCAATACCAGTATATCATAAAATATTATATACCACCCAGCCCTATTGACACGTACCAACAAACTGGTCCGATCATTCTACTGTGGTCCCTGGAGTGTACTCTCAACCCGGTGTGATTAGAAACGTCCAGTTTCGATTGACGCAACAGTCAACGTTTGAGCTGGCCACCCTTTTTTCTTTTCGCATTTTGCACAAACAGTCCTTACCAAGTTGTCCTGAATGTGACGTGGTTTACAATGTTTAGACATTCAAACGTTGCGACAGCACAACACAATTATCCAAACCGGAAAATGAAGGCTACATTAGTCCTGGCACTAACCGAAGAAAGATTGCCATAACACAAGCAGTCATATTTAGCTAACTCACAGCCTACAGAAACCACAATATGAATTAGCTAATAGCAATTACTATTGACAATTTATCACTTCACAGTTGAGCTCACCATTGATTGAAATAAACCTTTCTTTACCCATCGGATTACTAACAATTTAGAGTAGTTTGTACTCACCACCATTAGTTCTCACATCAACCAAAGACAAGAGACGATATGAGTTTGGTCGGTTTTCAGTACTCATGTTGAAGGGGGTATGTAGTCTACGATCATTCTCTTCCAGAAGTTTACTCAAAAGATTAGTGAACCATTCCTTCACCTCATTTTGTCATTAACTTTTGGGTCTGACAGATGTTTACGTGACCCTCCAAATGCATTGTATATTGTCAACAAACATGGCGCCACACATAGCTGAACATTAGGCTCATCATAAATCAGTTCAACCTTCAAAAATGTATTTCAACCACATCATATAGTTTCCATCACAATCTACTCAATCGGAATGCATGATTTGCACCAGTTCTTGAAAACGTGAATAAAACTAAATAAATTAGCATACAGAATGTATGTATACAGTAGAAATGACAACATGATATATAGAAAATAAGGCACTTCATTTAATAGGAACGCACACGTCCAAAGTTACTATTTGTAAGGAAAAACAACAATTCACGGAATGCGAGCACCAGCCAGAAAATGTGCCAGGGGAAAAAGGTTTGTGCAAGACTGTGCAAATGTCTGCATAATTCATCTGTGGAAATGCTTGGGATCTCCACGAAGAGAGAAGATTACGGAGCCGGTCAAAGCCTCAAACATAAATGGTCCGCAACAGTGAAATGTGCTACTTTGTGTGAATTAATATAGAAGCGGAACACACCTCAATTCAAACGGTTGTCAGAAAATGAAACTTCTTAGAAAATAATTGAAAATTGACAAGTGGAAACATAGCCTATACATGATTAACAGGCCGTACGGGTTAACTGTCCCGTTGCGTAATAATCATATTTTTTAAAAGTGACATGTGCATTAAACTGATTTTTTTTGTCAACAAAATAGCTCACACTAGGATGACCGTAAGAGCTATTTGGAACTCACGTTAAAAAGGTTAATAATAATACCATAAAGTAGGCTTAGTTCACTTATTATTGGTCTGTGAGATAGGTGGGTATGTCACAGTCAATACTCAGCCAGCTAATGCATCCCCTTTAGCAGTGGAGGCACCAGTTAAAATGGAATTGACTGGTTTGGGATTAGATTAGAGGAGCCCAGCATGGTTCAGCACTCCATACTGCACTCCTACACTATCTAAACAGCTGTGAATCTGCACAGGGAAAGGGAGTGAAATGAAGGTAATTCTGACTGTAGTATTTACCAGTACCAACCAAGTCAGTTTCCCCACTCCATACAGAGGCAATGACATGGTACTGATCTGCTGGTTGGAGGGTCAGTGAGCTCTACAACACATGGAGGTGAGGTGTGTGTTTGTGTGTCTAGCTTAGAAATGTTGAGTCAGCTGCAAATGCACACCACACACAAAATATGCATGGTGAACACAATCTGCCGTAGATTCGTCATACAACTAATGGCCTCTTCCACTAGTAGCAAGCATAATGGGATTTGGTGGGCTCTGCAGAGGCCGCGCCTCTCAGCAGTCAAGGGCAGACTAAACCTACCAGGTGTTACATTGTTCAGCTTGAGTGTTAAAAAAAATAAAAATAAAGAGAAATGGGGTAGAGGAGAGCGCAAGAGGGAGAAATCAAGAGAAGGGGCGATACCAACGAGGGAGAGTGGGGGAGCACAGGCTTTAGATTACCAACTCATGTATTCAGCAGTAGAGAGGACTAGCGGCAAGACCCACAAGTCAGGTTCAGTTAGATTAGCCTGCTGAAGTACACTACATGCTTGTGTAATGTATACAAAGCACATTTGTCCAACATTTAATGCACTAGGTTCAACAAGCAAAAACATCCTCTAACAGGAACAGGTTTCAAGAAATATGCTCTGAGAAATGTATGTTATCATGGTCTGAGCACCAGCATTTTTCAGTGTAGTTAGAACAGTTGTGTCCCACACAATCAGGTCTGTGCATATCTGAAGGCTGGATATTAGAACATATTAATGATGGACCCCTTGCCAGCCCACCCAGCCAAACTCGATACCCAGCCCACCAGGAGCACGCCACAGGGGTGAGTGTATGTAGGGGTGAGTGTGTAGACAAGGTGGACAGGTGTGAGCCATTTCCCATAGGAGCCAGCTGCCACACCCAATACAGAGCACAGGGAGTGATTGAGCTTGTTGTACCACTACAGCAATATATCTGCCGTCAAAATGTGTTCATTTGATGACGTCTCCATGTTTAGCATATTCAGAAACGTCAGCTGACAATTCCACAGGGAGAGACGAGAAGCTTAGCTATCCCAAAAAGAAACGGCATGGAAAAGTTACGTAACAATCAAGAGTGAAAAACGGCATCGATTAAAAAAAAAATAACAGGCCTCCATTTTCCAGTCAGTCACATAGATGCGGATCAAAGGTCTGTGTGAGTGTGTACTGTCTGTCTTCAGGTTCCCTTCACTGCTATTCTGTACCATTTGCCTCAGCCTGTACATGTACTTTCACTGTTTATTAATAATCTGTAACATTCATGATGCAGCTACGCCAGAGCAGTCACAGCCAGTGGGGGCTGCTGAGAAGGAACACAGTCACATGAAACATATTTGACTAAAGACCTGGAAAATACTAAGAGGTTCTTTGTGAAGCAGGAAAAAATAAAGACGCTTTAACGTCTTCCTCATAATAAGGGGGGGGGGCTCTGTCGTGACCTCTGGGCTTGAATCCACTGACCATGGAAAAACAAAATACGTGCTTTTCATTGGTTCTGGAAATAAGAATAGAAAAGGACTGGTTGCAAAAAGAATATTTCGTAATCGTAACAGCTGATAAAATAGGCCTGACACCTAAGACAAATATTTTTGTTTTCAGAATAAGGCTTCTCACACATATATAAATACAATTTACATAAGTGAGGAAGACCTCCAAGAACCACAAAGTTTCTCAAAAAAGTCTAGTCTTACAAAACCAGCACACAAATGTCTTCCCCATTCTTTCTCCCTGAACAAACAATCTCTATGGTGACATGTCTTATATATCAGTGAGCAAAATGCATTCTACTAGACTTTCTCTTTCAAAAAGCATCAGCAATTTATAGAAGCTTTCACACATGCCCTGAAGAACCATCTCTCTCCAGCTCAATCTGACAGTTGAGTTGAGACAAAAGCAATGGCAGAGGGGAGGAAGTTTTAAATAGAACGGGAACAAGATCCATTTGTGTGCGGCTTGATAACAAACCATGAAGAGGGTGAGGGAGGGGAACAGGGGTCATAGAGTATTGAGGAGGCCAGGGCAGGCGGGCAGTCAGCTGGTAACAGTCACCATTTCCCTACAGTCAGTCCATTGTTTTAGATGTAATGACTCAAGATGTCTACCCGGTTTCCCACCAGGGTTCACAGAACACAGATAGAGCGGGACTGGCGGTTGGTCTGTCACACAGATCGGAGTGGGTGTTTTACTGTCAAGAGCCTTCTCTTAAAACACCAGGGCCAACAGACTCCACAATAGATGGAATGCAACAGATGCTGGTCCTCATCGGCCTGGCGGCTCGCATGGAGCAATGGTCCCATACTGGTTTCCTGTAGTGCGTGTCCGGACATTACATAACGGAGTAGAAGGAGAAGAATGTGAGGAGCCTGCTCAGTGTTCTGATTAAAGAGCATGGAGGATTAGAATTCCAACGGAACACTCAATAGCGATACTGAGAGTTCCTTTGGCCCCATGTCTTCGAAGGCTAAACTAAAACAGTTTCAAGAGACTGACGAGTGTTCTGTTATGTCATGTGAATGACCGACACATTCATTGTCAACCTATCTCATTACAGATAAGGTAACAGCACCAACTTAGTTCATCAATGCAAATAAAAGATGCATTGTTAGGCTAACTCTTCCTAACACAATATTACAGATACATTTTCAAAACGCAGATCATTAAACCATTTCAACCGGTTATTTTTCTGCTTCAGTAGAGTGATCAGGGGCATGCAACTCGTTTTCCTTCACACAAAGTACATTTGGTGCAACACATTCGGCAGAAAATAGCTTCAGATGACAACAGAAAGGCAATGCTATTTGGCCAGCAGCCACACATAGCTAGCTAAGTAAATTAGCTTATAATGAAAAGGCTAGGTATTTTTTTTTGCAAAAACAAATGCACGATTATAATATTTCTAATATTTATCAGAAAAATGTAGCCAGCTACATTTCCTAATGTTTTCTTCAAGTTAATCTAACATTCTGAAAAAAGAAAAAAAAAGTACTGTGAGAAGTGGCTCCACAACAGTCAGAGCTGTCTGCTGATAGAACACCGGTTCGTGAATGTAGCTATTTCATTGATAACGAGAGCTTATTATTACAACAAGCATTTTTGATCTGAGTTTACAAAACACATCGATATAAAACACATCAAGATATAAAAACACAAATATTTTTCATTCCTGCATTAATGTGACCCTAGAAATGAGTGTGTTAATTAAACGCATAACCTTTGACATCTCTCCCCTCCTATAGATCTGAAATCCCCTTACCCCGGGCCGAGCTCAGATACACACACACACACACACACACACACACACACACACACACACACACACACACACACACACACACACCCCCTCCCCACATTTCTTCACCTTCTCTTACACAACTCTCATCATGCATCTGATCTGACACAGGGCTGTGTTAACCCTATCCCCCACCTCAGGAATTAATTACCAGGTTCATAGACACCACAGGGCAACAGACACCGCAGGGATGGTTACACACCTACCCTGTTATTTCTGGCTACAACAGTGTCTCCCCTGCTATTGGCTTCAACATCGACCCTGACTTACTGCACAGATGAACACATCTCTGTGTGTGTGTGTGTGTGTGTGTGTGTGTGGAGAACTCCGCAAATCAATGCCTCTGGCTAACGATTCGCGGGACAACACACATGGGACTGTCTGGACTTCCACAAAGTACAAAAGCCATTGTATACCTCAGACCATTTCCTTGGCCACAAGCTAAAGAGATCTTCTCTGCACTAGGAATATTAGGCAGTGTCATCATCCACATCCTTTGTTATATTCTGCCTCATGCCATCTTTTGGGTTACAGAGGCCAAACTGAATAGTGATCAATAACATTTGAGACAGGAAGGAGGAGATCAATATATTTGGGCTGGGGACCTCAGGGGTGTCTGGGACCCAAGCACCCCACCTAACTACAGATCATTGATTCTTCCTGGATGGGCCTTATAGTTTTAGTTATTATTGTTCACCTCAGTTGGTCGGTTTCAAAAATCAATGCACATCTTGTGCTGTGAGTTGAGTTGGCATTTTCCTTCACTACATCCATGTCTGTCTGATGAGAACAATGGTAACTACTAGCTAGAGATATGTTGCTTTGTGTCTCTGGAATGGATCGAATGGTTAACAAGGCATAGAAGGTTTGCACTTTGCAGTGGGGCTAGGAAGAAAATGCAATTTTCAGTGTTCACCTGCTTTCCCCACTTTGCTGAATACAGATGCATGTATTGAGCTCATGGGGCTTCTAGCCCACCTAATAAAGACATTAACCAGCCACAGTCCCTGATAGAGTTACTGCTGATGTCACAGGTACTGCTGATGTCACATGGCTGTGTTATTCAGGGTGGCTCTAAGGAACAGCTGGTGGTGGATATCAAAGACAGGGCAGCTCAGCAAGTTATTGCAACAAAATTGTGGGTTGTGTGTTTTAACATGGTTGGTCGTGTATGTGTTACTCACAGTTCGTCTCGTTGCCGTTGTGACAGCACCATGGTGGCAGCAGGGATAGGGATGGTCGAGCACAAGGCGTGGCTTGCAGCTGCTGCAGTTTCCCCAGTCAGAAGATCAGATCAGTTCAATCTAATGAACACCAGACACACTGACAGTGATGGCGTTCCGATGCACAACAACGACGCCGGCTAACTGGGGGATGGAGGCTCTGCCACTAAATGCAGGACTCTGCCCCCCAAAAGCTCTGGCTCCAGGAACGAGACGAGGATAACGCCTGCAGTAGGGTTACCAGTCAGTTCTAAACCGCATCTGGAAAGAGAAAGAGCAGGAAGAATATGAGCATGAGAGAGAAAGTCGAGGGAGAGAGAAAAGGAGAGCGAGCGGTCAGTATTATGCATGACAGACACCACATAGAACTGGGGATGGGGACGAGGACATTCATATGACAGTAAAGATCATGTGTCTAAAGCAGAGGTGGGCACATTTTTGGGCACAAGGATCGCGTCGTGATTTAGAAATTAAACGGAGGGCTACATTTTTTGGGGGACCAAATGTTTGTTAAAATCAATTTGCGGGGCATCCCGAGTGGCGCAGCGGTCTAAGGCACTGTGCCTTAGTGCTTGAGGCGTCACTACAGACCCGGGTTCGATCCCAGGCTGTGTCACAGCTGGCCGTGACTGGGAGATCCACGAGGCTGCGCATGCAAGCTGACACAGTCGCCAGGTGTACGGTGTTTCCTCCGACATATTGGTGCGGCTGGCTTCCGGGTTAAACCAGCATTGTGTCAAGAAGCAGTGCGGCTTGGCTGGGCCGTGTTTTGGAGAACTCACGGCTCTCGACCGTCACCTCTCCTGCGTCCGTACGAGAGTTGCAGGGATGGGACAATTGGATACCGCGAAATTGGGGAGAAAAAAAGGGGTACTTCCTCCAGCCCACGAGACAAAAAAAAAACTACAATGTGTGCCCCTTTTTACTCCCCAATTTTGTGGGCCCCCTTGGTCTAAAGCAATCTCGTCACAATACTGAGAACCAGAAAGATATGGAGGTCACAATAATGCAGCTGACCTCTTGAATCAATAGACTAATATACTTAAGGGCTTGGTCAACAATGTGACACCCAGCAAGAATTCAAAACATCCTCATTTTCATCAGGTGAGTCACCTGTACAACTCTCCCAATAACCCCTCTTCTTCTAACTTCCACCAACAACCCACTACTCCAGCCCTATGAGGTAGCCTGGTCATGTCACGGTGGCAGTTCAGTCTGGAGCCCTTGGTTCACCCTGTAGGGAGACCCTGACACATGCAGGCTAGAGAGATGACCCAGATTCATCCAGCTGAAGGGAGCCCACTTCCGTTCCCATCCCAATGGGTGTCCAATAGAACAGTAGAAAGCAGGACAGACTGTACAGCCAAATCTCCAGGCAGACCCAAACTAATTTTGGGTCTGAATTGGCTGATAACAATACAAATTAAATCAAGTGACAAGGGCTTCAAAACAACAGGGCTCAAATAATTATTTTAATAATTCAATCAATCGCCTTTTTAGTCTCATGGTTCCTCTCTCCAAGGTGGCATAGCAGTTCAGACGTCTTTTGTCCTCGTCTTGTCGTGTCCTGTATATATATATATTTACAACTTTTTCACATACATTTTATTTTTATTTTCCATCAACTCATCTTCAAAACACTCTCCTGCAACCCGCCTCACCAATGTATATTTATAAAAAAGTATTATTTACCTCAGATCTGTAATCCTCCAAGAAGCTAGCCAGAAACTCCAAGAAGCTAGCCTGAAACTAGCCAGAAGCTAATCCAGAAGCTAGTTCAGAAGCTAGTTAGCTCCTTTACTGGCAAATCGTTAGTATCCAGCTAACCACGGTTTGTGGTCATCAGCTATCCTTTAGCTCGAAAATCTATCGCCAGTTCTGTACGGCGCAGCGCGGCTCGGAACGGAACATACCGGACCAATTTTTCTCTCCATGTCCCTGGATTTCGACTGCTCTCTGGACATTCATACCCGGATCTCACAGCTAGCTAGCTGCTATCCGTGTGACTATCGGCCTTCGTCGATTCCGGAGCAAACATCAATTATTCCGGAGCTAGCAAGCTCCGTCAATCACTCCTGAGTTCCATCAATCACACCTGGGCTGCAGTCACCTATCCGGACCCGTTTTACTGCTTTCGCGGAGCCCCACCGGGCCTTCACAACTGGACTGCCGACGTTATCTACCCGAAGGAGTTATTTGGCTGGCTCCTCCGTCGCGACGTTACCTGAACGCCCATCTGCGGCCTGCTAACCGTTAGCTGTCTTACCGGCTGCTATCTGAATAGACAATCGGACATTTTTTTTAAAATATATTTATTTATTTATTTTATTTTTTTTTTTATTTTTTTTTTTATTTTTATTATTATTATTATTATGTTTTCTTCTTGGGCCTCTATAACTATATCTATTGTTTTTATTTTTGTTGTTGTTGTGTGATTTGGATTAATCCCCTCTACCACACGGAACCCCACTAATCTACTGACGCAAGAGGTAGCTAACAACAGACCTCCATCCTATGCTAGCCTGCTACCGATGCCCTGGCTAGCTGTCTAAATCACCAACCAACATCTCCACTCACCGGACCCTTTTGATCACTCGACTAAGCATGCCTCTCCTCAATGTCAATATGTCTTGTCCATTTCTGTTCTGGTTAGTGTTTATTGGCTTATTTCACTGTAGAGCCTCTAGTCCTGCTCACTATACCTTATCCAACCTATTAGTTCCACCACCCACACATGCAATGACATCTCCTGGTTTCAACGATGTTTCTAGAGACAATATCTCTCTCTTCATCACTCAATACCTAGGTTTACCTCCACTGTATTCACATCCTACCATACATTTGTCTGTACATTATACCTTGATGCTATTTTATCGCCCCCAGAAACCTCCTTTTACTCTATGTTCCAGACGTTCTAGACGACCAATTCTCATAGCTTTTAGCCGTACCCTTATTCTACTCCTCCTATGTTCCTCTGGCGATGTAGAGGTGAATCCAGGCCCTGCAGTGCCTAGCTCCACTCCTATTCCCCAGGCGCTCTCTTTTGACGACTTCTGTAACCGTAATAGCCTTGGTTTCATGCATGTTAACATTAGAAGCCTCCTCCCTAAGTTTGTTCTATTCACTGCTTTAGCACACTCTGCCAACCCGGATGTTCTAGCTGTGTCTGAATCCTGGCTTAGGAAGACCACCAAAAACTCAGACATTTTAATTCCAAACTACAACATTTTCAGACAAGATAGAACTGCCAAAGGGGGCGGTGTTGCAATCTACTGCAAAGATAGCCTGCAGAGTTCTGTCCTACTATCCAGGTCTGTACCCAAACAATTTGAACTTCTACTTTTAAAAATCCACCTCTCTAAAAACAAGTCTCTCACTGTTGCCGCCTGCTATAGACCACCCTCTGCCCCCAGCTGTGCTCTGGACACCATATGTGAACTGATTGCCCCCCATCTATCTTCAGAGTTCGTGCTGCTAGGCGACCTAAACTGGAACATGCTTAACACCCCAGCCATCCTACAATCTAAACTTGATGCCCTCAATCTCACACAAATTATCAATGAACCTACCAGGTACCTCCCCAAAACCTTAAACACGGGCACCCTCATAGATATCATCCTAACCAACTTCCCCTCTAAATACACCTCTGCTGTCTTCAACCAAGATCTCAGCGATCACTGCCTCATTGCCTGCATCCGTAATGGGTCAGCGGTCAAACGACCGCCACTCATCACTGTAAAACGCTCCCTGAAACACTTCTGCGAGCAGGCCTTTCTAATCGACCTGGCCGGGGTATCCTGGAAGGATATTGATCTCATCCCGTCAGTAGAGGATGCCTGGATATTTTTTAAAAATGCCTTCCAAACCATCCTAAATAAACATGCCCCATTCAAGAAATTTAGAACCAGGAACAGATATAGCCCTTGGTTCTCCCCAGACCTGACTGCCCTTAACCAACACAAAAACATCCTATGGCGTTCTGCATTAGCATCGAACAGCCCCCGTGATATGCAGCTGTTCAGGGAAGCTAGAAATCATTATACACAGGCAGTTAGAAAAGCCAAGGCTAGCTTTTTCAAGCAGAAATTTGCTTCCTGCAACACTAACTCAAAAAAGTTCTGGGACACTGTAAAGTCCATGGAGAATAAGAACACCTCCTCCCAGCTGCCCACTGCACTGAAGATAGGAAACACTGTCACCACTGATAAATCCACCATAATTGAGAATTTCAATAAGCATTTTTCTACGGCTGGCCATGCTTTCCACCTGGCTACTCCTACCCCGGACAACAGCACTGCACCCCCAACAGCAACTCGCCCAAGCCTTCCCCATTTCTCCTTCTCCCAAATCCATTCAGCTGATGTTCTGAAAGAGCTGCAAAATCTGGACCCCTACAAATCAGCCGGGCTAGACAATCTGGACCCTTTCTTTCTAAAATTATCTGCCGAAATTGTTGCCACCCCTATTACTAGCCTGTTCAACCTCTCTTTCGTGTCGTCTGAGATTCCCAAAGATTGGAAAGCAGCTGCGGTCATCCCCCTCTTCAAAGGGGGGGACACTCTTGACCCAAACTGCTACAGACCTATATCTATCCTACCGTGCCTTTCTAAGGTCTTCGAAAGCCAAGTCAACAAACAGATTACCGACCATTTCGAATCTCACCATACCTTCTCTGCTATGCAATCTGGTTTCAGAGCTGGTCATGGGTGCACCTCAGCCACGCTCAAGGTCCTAAACGATATCTTAACCGCCATCGATAAGAAACATTACTGTGCAGCCGTATTCATTGATCTGGCCAAGGCTTTCGACTCTGTCAATCACCATATCCTCATCGGCAGACTCGACAGCCTTGGTTTCTCAAATGATTGCCTCGCCTGGTTCACCAACTACTTCTCTGATAGAGTTCAGTGTGTCAAATCGGAGGGTCTGCTGTCCGGACCTCTGGCAGTCTCTATGGGGGTGCCACAGGGTTCAATTCTTGGACCGACTCTCTTCTCTGTATACATCAATGAGGTCGCTCTTGCTGCTGGTGAGTCCCTGATCCACCTCTACGCAGACGACACCATTCTGTATACTTCCGGCCCTTCTCTGGACACTGTGTTAACAACCCTCCAGGCAAGCTTCAATGCCATACAACTCTCCTTCCGTGGCCTCCAATTGCTCTTGAATGCAAGTAAAACTAAATGCATGCTCTTCAACCGATCGCTGCCTGCACCTACCCGCCTGTCCAACATCACTACTCTGGACGGCTCTGACTTAGAATACGTGGACAACTACAAATACTTAGGTGTCTGGTTAGATTGTAAACTCTCCTTCCAGACCCATATCAAACATCTCCAATCCAAAGTTAAATCTAGAATTGGCTTCCTATTTCGCAACAAAGCATCCTTCACTCATGCTGCCAAACATACCCTTGTAAAACTGACCATCCTACCAATCCTCGACTTTGGCGATGTCATTTACAAAATAGCCTCCAATACCCTACTCAACAAATTGGATGCAGTCTATCACAGTGCAATCCGTTTTATCACCAAAGCCCCATATACTACCCACCATTGCGACCTGTATGCTCTCGTTGGCTGGCCCTCGCTTCATACTCGTCGCCAAACCCACTGGCTCCATGTCATCTACAAGACACTGCTAGGTAAAGTCCCCCCTTATCTCAGCTCGCTGGTCACCATAGCATCTCCCACCTGTAGCACACGCTCCAGCAGGTATATCTCTCTAGTCACCCCCAAAACCAATTCTTTCTTTGGCCGCCTCTCCTTCCAGTTCTCTGCTGCCAATGACTGGAACGAACTACAAAAATCTCTGAAACTGGAAACACTTATCTCCCTCACTAGCTTTAAGCACCAACTGTCAGAGCAGCTCACAGATTACTGCACCTGTACATAGCCCACCTATAATTTAGCCCAAACAACTACCTCTTTCCCAACTGTATTTAATTTTAATTTATTTATTTATTTTGCTCCTTTGCACCCCATTATTTTTTTATTTCTACTTTGCACATTCTTCCATTGCAAAACTACCATTCCAGTATTTTACTTGCTATATTGTATTTACTTTGCCATCTTGGCCTTTTTTGCCTTTACCTCCCTTCTCACCTCATTTGCTCACATTGTATATAGACTTGTTTATACTGCATTATTGACTGTATGTTTGTTTTTACTCCATGTGTAACTCTGTGTCGTTTTATCTGTCGAACTGCTTTGCTTTATCTTGGCCAGGTCGCAATTGTAAATGAGAACTTGTTCTCAACTTGCCTACCTGGTTAAATAAAGGTAAAATAAAAAAATAAATAAATAAAATAAATAGAGGTTGACCGATTAATTGAGCCAATTTCAAGTTTTCATAATCGGAAATCAGTATTTTTTTACACCGATTTAAAAAACTTTACTCCTTTATTTATACTTTATTTTTTAACTAGGCAAGTCAGTTAAGAACACATTTTCAATGATGGCCTAGGACTGGGATTAGTTCCAAGTATCCTCAGATAACAGTGACATACACTGACTCAGTGAGCTAGTTTATAATGAAGTGTATATGAGATGTTGTACACAATGTGACTATTTAAACCTTCCCTAACCAGAAACCGTGTAATGACGGCAACTTTCGCTCAGAACTGAAAGCACATACCACCGCATTTAATCATGGCAGGGCAACTGGGAATATGGCCCAATACAAACATTGTAGTTATTCCCTCCGCAATGGCAATCAAACGTCAGTATATAAAAATGTTGTTTTTGTACTTTTAAATAAAATAAAAATCACCTTTATTTAGCCAGGCAAGTCAATTAACCTTTTTGGGATAGGGGGCAGCATTTTGACTTTTGGATGAATAGCGTGCCAAAAGTGAACTGCCTTATACTCTGTCCCAGATGCTAATATATGCATATTATTATTAGTATTGGATAGAAAACACTGACATTTCTAAAACTGTTTGAATGATGTCTGAGTATAACAGAACGCATATGGCAGGTGAAAAAGGAATTTCTCAGGTTGTCTTTTCTATAACATTATTGATGTTATGTGTCATATGTTAAATGTTATATGTTAAAAACATCCTAACGATTGATTCCATACATCGTTTGACATGTTTCTAAAGGACTGTAACGGAACTTTGAGTTGTCTGGACGGAGTGCCTGCGCCTCATGAAGATGGATTACTGGGCTGAACACGCTAACAACAAGTGGCTATTTGGACATAAATGGAACAAATCAGTCATTTATTGTCAAACTGGGATTCCTGGGAGTGCCTTCTGATGAAGATCAAAGGTAAGTGAATATTTATGGTGTTATTTCTAACTTTGTTGATTCCAAAATGGCGACTATTCCTCTGGCTGTTTTGGGTTCTGAGCTCCATTCTCAGATTATGCTTTTTCCGTAAAGTAAAAAAAAAAAAATCTGGCACAGCGGTTGCATTAAGGAGAAGCATATCTTTAATTCTGTGAATAACACTAGGATCTTTTATCAATGTTTATTATGAGTGTTTCTGCAAAAATCACTGGATATTTTGGAATCAAAACATTACTGCACGTAACGTGCCAATGTAAATTGAGATTTTGGGATATAAATATGCACATTATCGAACAAAACATACATGTATTGTGTAACATGATGTCCTATGAGTGTCATCTGATGATCAAAGGTTAGTGATTCATTTTATCTATATTTCTGCTTTTTGTGACTCCTATCTTTGGCTGGGAAAATGGCTGTGTGTGTTTTTCGACATGGCGGTGATTTAACAATCATATGTTGTGCTTTAGTTGTAAAGCATTTTTGGACACGATGGGTAGATTAACAAGATGTTTATCTTTCATTTGCTGTATTGGACTTGTTAAACTTATCTTATAAAAAATAAAAATAAATCATAATCACCAGTTAACTACACATTGTTGATGATATTACTAGTTTATCTAGCGTGTCCTGCGTTGCATATAATCAATGCGGTGCGTATTTGTGAAAAAGGACTGTCGTTGCTCCAATGTGTACCTAACCATAAACATCAATGCCTTTCTTAAAATCAATACACAGAAGTATATATTTTTTAACCTGCATATTTAGCTAAAAGAAATCCAAGTTAGCAGGCAATATTAACCAGGTGAAATTGTGTCACTTCTCTTGCGTTCATTGCACGCAGAGTCAGGGTATATGCAACAGTTTGGGCCGCCTGGCTCATTGCAAATAATTTTTGAATAATAATGACATAACATTGAAAGTTGTACAATGTAACAAGAATAATTAGACTTCGGGATGCCACCCGTTAGATAAAATACAGAACGGTTCCGTATTTCACTGAAAGAATAAACGTCTTGTTTTCGAGATGATAGTTTCCGGATTTGACCATATTAATGACCGAAGGCTCATATTTCTGTGTGTTATGTTAAAATTAAGTCTATGATTTGATATTTGATAGAGCAGTCTGACTGAGCGATGGCAGCAGCAAGCTCATAAGCATTCATTCCAACAGCACTTTTGTGCGTTTTGCCAGCAGCTCTTCGCAAGCACAGCACTGTTTATGACTTCAACCCTATCAACTCCCGAGATTAGGCTATTGTAACCGATGTGAAATGGCTAGCTAGTTAGCGGGGTGCGTGCTAATAGCGTTTCAAACGTCACTCGCTCTGAGACTTGGAGTGGTTGTTCCCCTTGCTCTGCATGGGTAACACTGCTTCAAGGGTAGCTGTTGTCGATGTGTTCCTGGTTCGAGTCCAGGGAGGGGCGAGGAGCGGGACGGAAGCTATACTGTTACACTGGCAATACTAGTGCCTATAAGAACATCCAATAGTCAAAGGTTAATGAAATACAAGTGGTATAGAGAGAAATAGTCATATAATAACAACCTAAAACTTCTTACCTGGGAATATTGAAGACTCATGTTAAAAGGAACCACTAGCTTTCATATGTTCTCATGTTCTGAGCAAGGAACTGAACCATTAGCTTTCTTACATGGCATATATTGCACTTTTACTTTCTTCAACACTTTGTTTTTGCATTATTTAAACCAAATTGAACACGTTTCATTATTTATTTTAGGCTAAATTGATTTTACTGATGTATTATATTAAATTAAAATAAGTGTTCATTCAGTATTGTGTTAATTGTCATTATTACAAATGTTTTTTAGATTTTTTTTTTTTAAATAGGCAGATTAAAAATTGGTATCGACTTTTTTGGTCCTCCAATAAATCAGTATTGGCGTTGAAAAATCATAAATCGGTCGACCTCTAGTTTCTAAACATCTTAACTATTACTTAATTTTATACAAACTCAAAGCAAAAAGGACATGAGTGCTTCCAAGCATACAGGAAAACATACTACACTCAGGAACCAATTGATACTTGGGATTAACCTGAGTTTACAACCACGGCCATCCGCCACGGTAAACCTCTTAATCTACTGGGAGCAGGATCACAGTCTCACCCAGACCAGTAAACAAAAACACAGCTGTTAAATGCTAAGGGGGAATCTCAAAGTATTTTTCTTGATTCCTGGGCTTCTTCTCCTCCAATGCATTCCTCGTGTCCCAACTCCTCATTTCCTTCTCAACAACGACAGAGGTAAATGACGAGAGCATTGGAAGAGAAGATCAATTCCAGCATTTGCTTCAACATAGCACCCAGGACAAGGTGACCCAAAGGCACAGGGGCCTGCGTTGACTAATATTTGTGTTTTATTAGGATCCCCATTAGCTGTTGCAAAAGCAGCAGCTACTCTTCCTGGGGACCACACAAAACATAAATAGACAAGAACTGCTCAAGGACAGAACTACGTATATTTAAAAATTGTATTTTAAAAAGGCACACGTAGCCTACATATCAATGCATTCAAACTATTTTGGCAAATAGGGGAGAGGCGTAACTAGGTCGGCCGATTATGATTTGTTATTTAACCAGGTAGATTCACTAAACCAAATGCTGCACTGAAAATCTAAAAATAGTACACCTACAAACCTGCCATTACCCATAGCATTGAGCCACTGGTCAGTCATGTCAACCAATGCAGTGATAGTGGAATGGTTTTTGTGATAAGCATGCTGATTGGCTGTAATCAGATCATTCTTTTCCATATACTCCCACATTTGTCTACTCACAATACCCTCCAATATCTTACTGAGTGTAGGGAGTAGACTAATTGGTTGACTATTGGCAGGAGTAATGGGTTCTTTGCAGTCTTTCGGAATAGGACACAGTTTTGCATGCTTCCATACATCTACAAACAACCCCTTTTTTGCAGTTCTTTAAGAACATCAGCTATCTGGATTTGGGTGAAGGAGAAATGGGGGAGGCTTGGGTGAGTTGCTGTGGGGAGTGCAGGGCTGTTGACCGGGGTAGGGGTAGCCAGGAGGAAAGCATGGCCAGCCGTAGAAAAATACTTGTTGAAATTCTCAATTATAGTGGATTTAAATATCGGTGGTGACAGTGTTTCCCAGCCTCAGTGCAGTGCGCAGCTAGGAGGGGGTGCTCTTATTCTCCATGGACTTTAGTGTCCCAGAACCTGAACCTTTTTGAGTTTGTGCTACAGGATGCAAATTTCGGCTTGAAAAAGCTAGCCTTAGCTTTCCTAACTGCCTGTGTATATTTGTTCCCGACTTCCCTGAAAAGTTGCATATCACAGGGGCTATTTGATGCTAATGCAGAACACCACTGGATGTTTTTGTGCTGGTCAAGGGCAGTCAGGTCTGGAGTGAATCAAGGGCTATATTTTATTTTTTGTTAAAAAAAAATACCTTTATTTAACCAGGTAGGCAAGTTGAGAACAAGTTCTCATTTACAATTGCGACCTGGCCAAGATAAAGCAAAGCAGTTCGACAGATAAAACGACACAGAGTTACACATGGAGTAAAAACAAACATACAGTCAATAATGCAGTATAAACAAGTCTATTTCCAATGTGAGCAAATGAGGTGAGAAGGGAGGTAAAGGCAAAAAAGGCCATGATGGCAAAGTAAATACAATATAGCAAGTAAAATACTGGAATGGTAGTTTTGCAATGGAAGAATGTGCAAAGTAGAAATAAAAAAATAATGGGGTGCAAAGGAGCTAAATAAATAAATAAATTAAAATTAAATACAGTTGGGAAAGAGGTAGTTGTTTGGGCTAAATTATAGGTGGGCTATGTACAGGTGCAGTAATCTGTGAGCTGCTCTGACAGTTGGTGCTTAAAGCTAGTGAGGGAGATAAGTGTTTCCAGTTTCAGAGATTTTTGTAGTTCGTTCCAGTCATTGGCAGCAGAGAACTGGAAGGAGAGGCGGCCAAAGAAAGAATTGGTTTTGGGGGTGACTAGAGAGATATACCTGCTGGAGCGTGTGCTACAGGTGGGAGATGCTATGGTGACCAGCGAGCTGAGATAAGGGGGGACTTTACCTAGCAGGGTCTTGTAGATGACATGGAGCCAGTGGGTTTGGCGACGAGTATGAAGCGAGGGCCAGCCAACGAGAGCGTACAGGTCGCAATGGTGGGTAGTATATGGGGCTTTGGTGATAAAACGGATTGCACTGTGATAGACTGCATCCAATTTGTTGAGTAGGGTATTGGAGGCTATTTTGTAAATGACATCACCAAAGTCGAGGATTGGTAGGATGGTCAGTTTTACAAGGGTATGTTTGGCAGCATGAGTGAAGGATGCTTTGTTGCGAAATAGGAAGCCAATTCTAGATTTAACTTTGGATTGGAGATGTTTGATATGGGTCTGGAAGGAGAGTTTACAGTCTAACCAGACACCTAAGTATTTGTAGTTGTCCACGTATTCTAAGTCAGAGCCGTCCAGAGTAGTGATGTTGGACAGGCGGGTAGGTGCAGGTAGCGATCGGTTGAAGAGCATGCATTTAGTTTTACTTGTATTTAAGAGCAATTGGAGGCCACGGAAGGAGAGTTGTATGGCATTGAAGCTTGCCTGGAGGGTTGTTAACACAGTGTCCAAAGAAGGGCCGGAAGTATACAGAATGGTGTCGTCTGCGTAGAGGTGGATCAGGGACTCACCAGCAGCAAGAGCGACCTCATTGATGTATACAGAGAAGAGAGTCGGTCCAAGAATTGAACCCTGTGGCACCCCCATAGAGACTTCCAGAGGTCCGGACAGCAGACCCTCCGATTTGACACACTGAACTCTATCAGAGAAGTAGTTGGTGAACCAGGCGAGGCAATCGTTTGAGAAACCAAGGCTGTCGAGTCTGCCGATGAGGATATGGTGATTGACAGAGTCGAAAGCCTTGGCCAGATCAATGAATACGGCTGCACAGTAATGTTTCTTATCGATGGCGGTTAAGATATCTTTTAGGACCTTGAGCGTGGCTGAGGTGCACCCATGACCAGCTCTGAAACCGGATTGCATAGCAGAGAAGGTATGGTGAGATTCGAAATGGTCGGTAATCTGTTTGTTGACTTGGCTTTCGAAGACCTTAGAAAGGCACGGTAGGATAGATATAGGTCTGTAGCAGTTTGGGTCAAGAGTGTCCCCCCCTTTGAAGAGGGGGATGACCGCAGCTGCTTTCCAATCTTTGGGAATCTCAGACGACACGAAAGAGAGGTTGAACAGGCTAGTAATAGGGGTGGCAACAATTTCGGCAGATAATTTTAGAAAGAAAGGGTCCAGATTGTCTAGCCCGGCTGATTTGTAGGGGTCCAGATTTTGCAGCTCTTTCAGAACATCAGCTGAATGGATTTGGGAGAAGGAGAAATGGGGAAGGCTTGGGCGAGTTGCTGTTGGGGGTGCAGTGCTGTTGTCCGGGGTAGGAGTAGCCAGGTGGAAAGCATGGCCAGCCGTAGAAAAATGATTATTGAAATTCTCAATTATGGTGGATTTATCAGTGGTGACAGTGTTTCCTATCTTCAGTGCAGTGGGCAGCTGGGAGGAGGTGTTCTTATTCTCCATGGACTTTAGTGTCCCAGAACTTTTTTGAGTTAGTGTTGCAGGAAGCAAATTTCTGCTTGAAAAAGCTAGCCTTGGCTTTTCTAACTGCCTGTGTATAATGATTTCTAGCTTCCCTGAACAGCTGCATATCACGGGGGCTGTTCGATGCTAATGCAGAACGCCATAGGATGTTTTTGTGTTGGTTAAGGGCAGTCAGGTCTGGGGAGAACCAAGGGCTATATCTGTTCTTGGTTCTAAATTTCTTAAATGGGGCATGTTTATTTAAGATGGTTAGGAAGGCATTTAAAAAAAATATCCAGGCATCCTCTACTGACGGGATGAGATCAATATCCTTCCAGGATACCCCGGCCAGGTCGATTAGAAAGGCCTGCTCGCAGAAGTGTTTCAGGGAGCGTTTTACAGTGATGAGTGGAGGTCGTTTGACCGCTGACCCATTACGGATGCAGGCAATGAGGCAGTGATCGCTGAGATCTTGGTTGAAGACAGCAGAGGTGTATTTAGAGGGGAAGTTGGTTAGGATGATATCTATGAGGGTGCCCGTGTTTAAGGTTTTGGGGAGGTACCTGGTAGGTTCATTGATTATTTGTGTGAGATTGAGGACATCAAGTTTAGATTGTAGGATGGCTGGGGTGTTAAGCATGTTCCAGTTTAGGTCTCCTAGCAGCACGAACTCTGAAGATAGATGGGTGGCAATCAGTTCACATATGGTGTCCAGAGCACAGCTGGGGGCAGAGGGTGGTCTATAGCAGGCGGCAACGGTGAGAGACTTGTTTTTAGAGAGGTGGATTTTTAAAAGTAGAAGTTCAAATTGTTTGGGTACAGACCTGGATAGTAGGACAGAACTCTGCAGGCTATCTTTGCAGTAGATTGCAACACCGCCCCCTTTGGCAGTTCTATCTTGTCTGAAAATGTTGTAGTTTGGAATTAAAATGTCAGAGTTTTTGGTGGTCTTCCTAAGCCAGGATTCAGACACAGCTAGAACATCCGGGTTGGCAGAGTGTGCTAAAGCAGTGAATAGAACAAACTTAGGGAGGAGGCTTCTAATGTTAACATGCATGAAACCAAGGCTATTACGGTTACAGAAGTCGTCAAAAGAGAGCGCCTGGGGAATAGGAGTGGAGCTAGGCACTGCAGGGCCTGGATTCACCTCTACATCGCCAGAGGAACATAGGAGGAGTAGAATAAGGGTACGGCTAAAAGCTATGAGAATTGGTCGTCTAGAACGTCTGGAACATAGAGTAAAAGGAGGTTTCTGGGGGCGATAAAATAGCATCAAGGTATAATGTACAGACAAATGTATGGTAGGATGTGAATACAGTGGAGGTAAACCTAGGTATTGAGTGATGAAGAGAGAGATATTGTCTCTAGAAACATCGTTGAAACCAGGAGATGTCATTGCATGTGTGGGTGGTGGAACTAATAGGTTGGATAAGGTATAGTGAGCAGGACTAGAGGCTCTACAGTGAAATAAGCCAATAAACACTAACCAGAACAGAAATGGACAAGACATATTGACATTAAGGAGAGGCATGCTTAGTCGAGTGATCAAAAGGGTCCGGTGAGTGGAGAGGTTGGTTGGTGATTTAGACAGCCAGGGCATCGGTAGCAAGCTAGCATAGGATGGAGGTCTGTTGTTAGCCACCTCCTGCGCTCCGTCAGTAGATTAGTGGGGTTCCGTGTGGTAGAGGGGATCAATCCAAATCACACAACAACAACAAAAATAAAAACAATAGATATAGTTATAGAGGCCCAAGAAGAAAACATAATAATAATAATAAAAAATAATACAAAAAGAAAATTGTCCGATTGTCTATTCAGATAGCAGCCGTTAAAACAGCTAACGGTTAGCAGGCCGCAGATGGGCGTTCAGGTAACGTCGCGACGGAGGAGCCAGCCGAATAACTCCTTCGGGTAGATAACGTCGGCAGTCCAGTTGTTAAGGCCCGGTGGGGCTCCGCGAAGGCAGCAAAACGGGTCCGGATAGGCGACTGCAGCCCAGGTGCGATTGATGGAACTCAGGAGTGATTGACGGAGCTTGCTAGCTCCGGAACAATTGATGTTTGCTCCGGAATCGACGAAGGCCGATAGTCACACGGATAGCAGCTAGCTAGCTGTGAGATCCGGGCATGAATGTCCAGAGAGCAGTCGAAATCCAGGGACATGGAGAGAAAAATTGGTCCGGTATGCTCCGCTCCGAGCCGCGCTGCGCCGTACAGAACTGGCGATAGACTTTCGAGCCAAAGGATAGCCGATGACCACAAACCGTGGTTAGCTGAACACCAACGACTTGCCAGTAAAGGAGCCAACTAGCTTCTGAACTAGCTTCTGGATTAGCTTCTGGCTAGTTTCAGGCCAGCCTCCTGGAGTTTCTGGCTAGCTTCTTGGAGGATTACAGATCTGAGGTAAATAATACTTTTTTATAAATATACATTGGTGAGGCGGGTTGCAGGAGAGTGTTTTGAAGATGAGTTGATGGAAAATAAAAATAAAATGTATGTGAAAAAGTTGTAAATATATATATATATATACACAGGACAAGACGAGGACAAAAGACGTCTGAACTGCTATGCCACCTTGGAGATGGTTCTACATTTTTTGAAAGGGTTCTACATTTTTTGAAAGGGGCATGCTTATTTAAGATGGTGAAGAAAGCACTTTTAAAGAATAACCAGGCATCCTCTACTGACGGAATGAGGTCAATATCCTTCCAGGATACCCGGGCCAGGTCGACTAAAAAGGCCTGCTCGCTGAAGTGTTTTAGGGAGCGTTTGACAGTGATGAGGGGTGGTCGTTTGACCGCGGACCCATTACGGACGCAGGCAATGAATGAACGAACACTTATTTTAATATAATACAATAAATAATGAAACATGTTCAATTTGGTTTAAATAATGCAAAAAAAAAAGTTTGACTATATGAATAGTTCCTTTTAACTTGAGTCTTCAATATTCCCAGTTTTAGGCTATAGTTATAGGACTATTCCTCTATACCATTTGTATTTCATAGACCTTTGACTATTGGATGTTCTTATAGGCACTAAAGGTATTTCCAGCCTAATCTCAGGAGTTGATAGGCTTGACGTCATAAACAGCACCGTGCTTCAAGCATTACGAAAAGCTGCTGACAAACGGAAGAAAGTGCTGTTTGAATGAATGCTTATGATCCTGCTGCTGCCTTCCACCGCTCAGTCAGACCACGCTATCAAATATCAATATTTAATTATAAAACACACAGAAATATGAGCCTTAGGTCATAAATAATGGTAAAAAAAAAAAAAAAAAAAAAAGATGACCGATTATGAATCGGCCCTAATTAAATAAATAAAAAAAAATCGGCCATTCCGATTAATCGGTCGACCTCTAGTTGTAACCTACTGGAAGATCATTCAATTACATTCCTTATATTAGTCAACAGTCAATTTCCACCTGTTGCTTTTTTGCAAGAGAAAGGGAACCCTTTGAGCAAGAGTAGTACCTACATCAAACCTAGAGACAACGTATAAAAGCAGAGGTTGCCTAGTCAATAGATTAGGGCTGTCCCTAACAACAAAACATCTTGGTTGACCGAGATCTGTTCTTTCGACCAATTGATTGGTAGGCCTTTTTTTAAATGTGTATTTTCCCATATATAGACACACCCTATGTTTGAATAAAATCCACTATATGTAGGTTACTGTCTGATGCTTAAGCACAGCAATTAAAAATTGTGACAAATTAAAGGAGCCAGAGATTATAGCTTAACCAGAAGACAACAAAATCCTGCTCCAGACCCGCCCCCTCTTCCTGCTGGTGGCATTCCCAGATTCTGCCATTAGGCAACTTCTAGTTGACGGTAATATGCTACAACAGCGTTGCCAAGTTATCATACCATTTCCACTTATCTGCGTGCCTGTTATTTTCATTTAAATGTATAATGAAGCCTTCATATCTCAAAATCAATGTCATGTGGTTAACCAGATCTATCTAAATGAAAATACATCTAAAAGTATCTTCTATTACCATTGCCAATAAATACAAACATTGCAGCCCACAGTTAGAAAATATGACAAAAATATATATGCTATAAATCACATTTGCTATGCATGGCCTGTCTGCAAGGAACTTTAAACATTGTATCAACTATTAACTTAGGTCTGGCCTGACGCTTGCTCTAGCAAACTGGAACAATTTTATAAAATATTCTGGGTCCTCAGTTTACTGCACCAGTGAGCTCCTGACAGACACAGCAGTAGGCTATTTGCATAAGTAAATAATAAAGGTAGGCCTTTATGACATTTCCACTGGATCTGAGCTTGACATTTTTTTTCACCTTTCATGCTGTGGTTATAGAAAGAGAAAGCTGGAAAGATTGATCAAATGGGTATAGTTCCTCAAAGTAGCCTTTTTTCAATTATTTAAAAACTGACTTCCTTTACCTTCTTTTTTAGGCAGTATGAAGCATCTCTATCAGAAATAGTATCAGATTCCCAAATGGGTACATGTATAAGCCTACATAATCAGGTGCATGTCCTTACACAAGATTAACAGGAGCGCTCCAAACAAAATAATGACTAGATTTACAAACCGTAAATGGAATGAAATAACCCAACACTTTTGTTACAAGTTTAACCTAGGTTGTGTACTCTGCAAACAACGTGTCCACTCCTACAACGCTGAAAATGTAATAAATGAAATGCATTAAAATAAATGACCCTTACCAAACATTGTAGATAAGAAAGTATGGTAAATAAGGGTAAATGTACAACTAGCGATACTGGTGTACCATCCCTGCGGCCTCAACAATGGATTAGTCCACTCAAGTGTCTCGTGTGCCATAACTCTTTTGTTGTTGCCACAGCTCACCTAAAAATAAAAATAAAGTTGACAAACAGCCAATCAACCCCCCAAAAATATTTAAATTGTTTTTTTTTTACCAGTCAACTAAATGGGGTGAGCCCTACAATAGATTCTACACAAAACCAGCAATGAGGAATACCGGAATCAATAAAACACGGAAACAGTGGTTCTTTATCAGCGGTTGGTGGACTTGACACTGGTGTAGCAGGACAGTCAGAACTGGCTGTCAGCAGCAGAGAGCTAGAGGAAAGATACATGGGGCTTTGGCTTTGAACTCTGCTGTGAATGTGATGTGCCCTGGGCACCACCTGACCTATGAACACTGATGTCATCACCATGCCAGCGGTAACCACCCTGTCATACACTGACTGCAGGGGGAAAGTCTCAGGAGTTTATTCAGTGAGGTGAATCATTCACAACTTTACAGATAGAACACTGCATTGGTTGCTCCCATGTGTCATACACTCCAGGCAGGGGCTACATGGCTGGCAACATGAAAGCAGTAGGCTTGCTCTGGATAAGAGCCTTCTAAATGACTGTAGTGCAATCTAACATGTTGATTTCCCAAACTAGATGTTTTTTTACTATTAATAGCTAGCTTCTGTGTATAATTTGTGTATCGTGTTCGACATTGCACTTTACCATTCTAATTACAGTGTTGTCAGTAGTAAGTACACTGTTGGAGCTAGTGTTGTCGCAATACCAACGGTACAATACCAGGCCAAGTATCACAATACCAAGTAGTTTCGCGATACCAGAGGGAAAAATAAATAAATAATCTGTTCTAGCGTTCTGTTCGCCACATCCTCCAGACGCTTGTTCCCGTTTTCTAAACGTTCTGCGCATGTGCTACGCAAAAACGTGTCACTGAAATTCAATTCACACGCAATACAACACATTGAATTTCACTTCATATCGTTCAGTGTATAATAGGAAACTGCATAGAATGGCTGATTTGCCAATATTTGTTAACCTCTCTGCGAACCGAATCCGTTAGCGGGATTAAATTCGACAACATACGGTGATCGCTACATGTAGTCATTAAACATTCATGAAAATACAAGTGTCTCACATGGGTCGAAAGCATAGAATCTTGCTAATCCAACTGCATTGTCAGGTTTAAAAAAGGATTTACTGCGAAAGAATACGATTATCCGAGAACAAAGCCCCATAAAAATACAAATAAATACAATGCTCAAACAAATAAAGGGAACACTTAAACAACAATGTAACTCCAAGTCAATCACACTTCTGTGAAATCAAACTGTCCACTTAGGAAGCAACACTGATTGACAAATTTCACATGCTGTTGTGCAAATGGAATAGACAACAGGTGGAAATTATAGGCAATTAGCAAGACACCCCCAATAAAGGAGTGGTTCTGCATGTGGTATCACAGACCACTTCTCAGTTCCTATGCTTCCTGGCTGATGTTTTGGTCACTTTTGAGTGCTGGCAGTGCTTTCACTCTAGTGGTAGCATGAGACGGAGTCTACAACCCACACAAGTGGCTCAGGTAGTGCAGCTCATCCAGGATGGGACATCAATGCGAGCTGTGGCAAGAAGGTGTGCTGTGTCTGTCAGAGTAGTGTCCAGAGCATGGAGGCACTACCAGGAGACAGGCCAGTACATCAGGAGACGTGGAGGAGGCCGTAGGAGGGCAAAAACCCAGCAGCAGGACCGCTACCTCCGCCTTTGTGCAAGGAGGAGCACTGCCAGAGCCCTGCAAAATGACCTCCAGCAGGCCACAAATGTGCATGTGTCTGCTCAAACGGTCAGAAACTATGAGGGTCCGACGTCCACAGGTGGGGGTTGTGCTTACAGCCCAACACCGTGCAGGACGTTTGGCATTTGCCAGAGAACACCAAGATTGGCAAATTCGCCACTGGCGCCCTGTGCTCTTCAGATGAAAGCAGGTTCACACTGAGCACGTGACAGACGTGACAGAGTCTGGAGACGCCGTGGAGAACGTTCTGCTGCCTGCAACATCCTCAAGCATGACCGGTTTGGCGGTGGGTCAGTCATGGTGTGGGGTGGCATTTCTTTGGGGGGGGCCGCACAGCCCTCCATGTGCTCGCCAGAGGTAGCCCGACTGCCATTAGGTACCGAGATGAGATCCTCAGACCCCTTGTGAGACCATATTCTGGTGTGGTTGGCCCTGGGTTCCTCCTAATGCAAGACAATGCTAGACCTCATGTGGCTGGAGTGTGTCAGCAGTTCCTGCAAGAGGAAGGCATTGATGCTATGGACTGGCCCGCCCGTTCCCCAGACCTGAATCCAATTGAGCACATCCGGGACATCATGTCGTCTCGCTCCATCCACCACAGACTTTCCAGGAGTTGGCGGATGCTTTAGTCCAGGACTGGGAGAAGATCCCTTAGGAGACCATCCGCCACCTCATCAGGAGCATGCCCAGGCGTTATAGGGAGGTCATATAGGCATGTGGAGGCCACACACACTACTGAGCCTCATTTTGACTTGTTGTAAGGACATTACATCAAAGTTGGATCAGCCTGTAGTGTGGTTTTCCACTTTAATTTTGAGTGTGACTCCAAATCCAGACCTCCATGGGTTGATACATTTGATTTCCATTGATAATTTGTGTGTGATTTTGTTGTCAGCACATTCAACTATGTAAAGAAAAAAGTATTTAATAAGAATATTTCATTCATTCAGATCTAGGATGTGTTATTTTAGTGTTCCCTTTTTTTGAGCAGTGTATATCAAATCAGTATGACGACTAAGTCAGGGAAAGCTAAATCTAAGTCTAGATATACAGATGTACACACAATTTTAGAAGAAATTGATCGGGAGACAGATTGTTGGAGGATGATTCATTTAGCGATTCCCAAATGGAGGAATATTTTTTTGAACGGAGAGGAGATAGTTTTGGACTGGTAAGTTCTTCTCATGCTTATGAAGTTGTTTGAAATTAATAATATAAAATATTATTTGTGATTCTTTACAATTTTAGTAGCAATATATAAAAATGTAATGTAATGAAATGTGAGATGCACGTGTCTACTGCCAAACCCCACCCCCACATGAAATAGCCTATTTGAGGCTGTTGAGGGGAGGGCAGGCCCACAACAATGGCCAAAGTGACATGGAGACAGTAGATACAGCTGGTCTGTTGGAATATAATAGAGACAGTAGATCTAGCTGAAATGTCATAATATAAAATACAGTAGATCTAGTAGGTCTATAATAATATATTCAACCTTATGTTCCCCGTACTCATTATATATATATATATATATATATATATTTATTATACCTGTTGATACAGGGCTCATATGTGAAACTATTCTAACTGAACATTTTCTTTCACAGTGACACTGACTCCGAAGACTGAGGGTCTTCCAAATATTGAAAGTGTATAAATAGTTACCCTTGTTATTTATTTTATTTTTATGTATTGTGTGTTTTTTGGAGGGGTGTGTCAGAATACCATTTTGGTAATTTGTATATAGTTATTTGCTTCAAAATGTATAACTTCACCAATTCAGCCACTTGGGTACATTTGGGCAACTTGTGTGGGACACCTGGGTGACTTCATGCTAAATGTCATGTAGCTCACCCATTCCTGAAGTCATCAGTCTGAAACTTTGCACACCTACAGTTGCCCTCTTGTGTTATCCATCAAAAGTATCTCCGGCATCCTATTCTATTACATGTGAAAGATGATGCTACAACAATAAACTGAAAACGTATGCTCTTCCTTTCTCTTTTCCACCAGATCTACTGTTATATTCTCATACAATCAATGAACATTCCCACAAACTTCAGAATGTTTCCATTCAAATGATACCAAGAATATGCATATCCTTGCCTCTGGGGCTGAGCTACAGGCAGTTAGATTTGGGTATGTCTTCAGGCGGAAATTGAGAACAAGGGATGCAGCCATAAGAGGTTAAGTGACTTGCCTAGTTGAATAAAGGTGTAAAAAAATATATATTTAAAAAAATACATTTTTTTTTTTTTTTTTTTTATCACCAAATTAGTGTCCAAAAGTACTGATATCCGATTTATGAAAACTTGAAATCGGCCCTAATTAATCAGCCATTCCGATTAATTGGTCAACCTCCAGTAAGGAATCAATATTCTAAGAACGCCTCAATTCACAGGGAAACTTTCTTGGTCAACACTCCACTGACACTAAAAACAGGAAAACAAAGTAATGTCAATAACTGTTATTAAAAAAAAGCAGTGTTTGAGATCGTTACAGATACAGGTATCCTGTGTGTGTGTGTGTGTGTGTGTGTGTCCTGTGTTCTTTTCTCTCCTTCTCCCCTCACAGGTGAAAATCATCACTCCCCAATCAGTCACCAATCAATCATCAGACACACCTCCTGTTTCCTACCCAATCACAGTTCTTTTCCCTTTAAAAACCCTGTCAGTTAGTTTGCTCTAGAGCTCAATCTCTCTGTAAATGCCATATGTCTGTAGATCGCTCTGTTTCACCCTCGCCTACTATGTCTCTCTATCGCTCTTTATGTATTGAGCTCCTCTATCACTTTGTCCTCACCTGTGAGTATTGTTTTTGGTTATGGTGTTTGTGTTTGTTTGCTGGTGGGAAAGGGGGAACCAAGACAAGTTGCCCATGGGCATACACTACCCGTAGGTAAACTTTGTTAAAAACACTAGTTAAAACTGGGCGGACCACCCACTGTATTTTTTGGTTAGTTAGCTGTTGTTGAAATAGGCTAGTCTAGCTTAGGGGTGTTTTGGATGCTTATTGTTTCTTTCCTTGGGTCCAGCTGTGGTCTGTGGTTATTTCGTTCTCACTTTTTCACTATTATAATTTGCATGAGTTATATTACAGGTCTCGTTAACATCTCCCCTAGACTGTCGGGCCAAAAGGGATTTGTAACGGTGATGCAAGTTCTCACAGCCTTCAAACCGTGAGGTGTAGGTGAATTTACAATATCTTGATTTACAATCAACTAAGACTAGTAGGCTAGTTGACATCTGATTATAAATGTAATAATGAAAGCAGCAAGCAGATTAACTGTAGGCCTACAATAGCATATCAAAATCTAGAGAGATGTAAGCATGAGTCAACAGGCTAACAAAACACAGCAAATAACTGTTGGATTTCTTCATCTTCATCCTTACAATAGTAATGTACACTGATATTGCATTTAGTCAATGCCTTTCTGGAGTCCAACAAAGCCATGAACAAAGAAATGGCAAATGCTTCAGGGGTACACTTCTATGGAATGATGGAAACAATGGGTGGCGCACATGTGCTATTTAGCAGCATGTAGTATTTAGCAGCTCTACCATACTGTGCCAAACAAAGAATACAGCAATAGGGACTTAGAAGAATCCCTGCCCGGGGGCAAGTCCAATATCACTGCATTCCCTTTCCCAGATTACCACATCCAAGTACCAATCACAATAGCATGATTCCTTTGCTGTCGCCACCCCCAGAACAATCCAAATTGGCTTTGAATATAGAGTACATTAAATGTTGAAGCCCTGGGCCTGTACTCAAAGCCTCTCGGTTTAGTTAAATGATCTAGGATCAGGTCTCCTGTGTATTTGAAAAGCTAAACTGATCCTAAATCAGCACTAGCTTTATGAATGCAGGGCCCTGACGACCTCTCGTCTGTCACCTGACTGCTGTGGTTATTGGATGAATAAATCGGTGAAGGCCAGGGCTCTACAGTGCGACCATTTGACTTGCATATGCGCCAAAATATTTTGCTGTGGGACCTGGAATTTTTATTTAGGAGCACCAGCGCATGTGGAAAAGTGAAAATAAATCCGATCATAATTGTTGCAATGATTACTTCCCTATGCCATGGAGAATACAGTGACCACAGATTGACACTCATCCTTGCATCACTACTAGAAAGAAAACAACATGTCACCTCTTTTTTTCAAATGGGCTCCAACAATTATTTTGCCCTAGTCATAAGGGATAAGTCTTACTGGGATTGGTCGGGTAATGTAATTACGTGCACAAAACACCACATCTGTCATTTTAGTCCCATCCGAATCTGCCATGTCATTAATTTTTACATGGCAGGAGCGTAATAATTCGAACCAGAATAACAATTTTTGTGCAAACTCCGAGGTCCTCTGATAATGCTAGTCCCGTGTGAATCAACATTAGAGAAATTTCTGAATTTCACAGGTGTTGCTCACGGTTTGAGAAACAAAAAAAGATTGGATAAATTGAACAAAATGCTATGCATAGCCTATATATGAAGGGCCCACATGTATCACCTTTCACAGTGAATGCTATTCTTTACAGTACCAGTCAAAAGTTGACACCTACTCAATCCAGGAGATCAACTATGAAATAACACACATGGAATCACGCAGTAACCAACAAAGTGTTTAACAAAACAGAATATTTGAGATTCTTCAAAGTAGCCACCCTATTGCCTTTATAAACAGATTTCCACACTAATTCTCACCACCAGCTTCATAAGGTAGTCACCTGGAATGCATTTATATGAACAGGTCTGACATGTTAAAAGTTAATTTGTGGAAATGAGTTTAAGCCAAATAATGCATTTCAGCCAAATCAGTTGTGTTGTGACAAGGTAGGGGTGGTATACAGAAGATAGCCCTATTTGGTAAAAGACCAAGTCCATATTAAAAGCAAAAACCGCTTAAACCGGTCTTGGACACACGTTCCGCTAGCGGACCCCCCACCCCCAATCACCCAACCTCAACCCAATTGAGATGTTTGGGATGAGTTGGACTGCATAAAGGAAAAGCAGCCAACAAGTGCTCAGTATATGTGGGAACTCCTTCAAGACTGTTGGAAAAGCATTCCAGTTGAAGTTGGTTGAGAGAATGCCAAAAGCACGCAAAGCTGTCAAGGCAAAGGGTGGCTACACTGAAGAAGCTCAATTTTTTTTGATTTGTATAACACTTTTTTGGTTACTCCAGTAGAAGTCGGAAGTTTACATACACTTAGGTCGGAGCAATTAAAACACGCTTTTCAACCACTCAATTTCTTGTTAACCTCTCTGGGATATGTGGGACGCTAGCGTGGCCAAAAGCCAGGAAAAATGCAGAACGCCAAATTCAAATAAATTGCTATAAAAATCAAACCTTCATTAAATCACACATGCAAGATAGCAAATTAAAGCTACACTTGTGAATCCAGCCAACAGATTTCAAAGGCTTTTCGGCGAAAGCAAACGATGCTATTATCTGAGGATAGCACCTCC
Source organism: Oncorhynchus kisutch (assembly GCF_002021735.2). Lineage (NCBI taxonomy): Eukaryota > Metazoa > Chordata > Actinopteri > Salmoniformes > Salmonidae > Oncorhynchus > Oncorhynchus kisutch. Next base: position 30,210,618 of record NC_034191.2, read on the forward strand.
GTAAACAAAGAGAGAAACCATTTCAACCCTGCAGGAGCGACACAAAACGCAGAAATAAAAATATAATTCATGCCTTATCTTTGATGAACTGCTTTTGTTGGCACTCCAATATGTCCCATAAACATCACAAATGGTCCTTTTGGTCGATTAATTCCGTCGATATATATCCAAAATGTCTATTTATTTGGCGCGTTTGATCCAGAAAAACACTGGTTCCAACTTGCGCAATGTGACTACAAAATATCTCAAAAGTTAGCTGTAAACTCTGCCAAAACATTTCAAACTACTTTTCTAATACAACTTAAGGTATTTTTAACCGTAAATAATCGATAAAATTGAAGACGGGATGATCTGTATTCAATACAGGAAGAAAACAAACTGAAGCATGCTTTCTGGTCAAGCGCCTCTAACAGTACACTTCAGGTGACCCTCGTTTACAGGTGTCTACTTCCGGCGCAGACAGAGAAGGCCGCCTCGCTTCGCGTTCCTAGGAAACTATGCAGTTTTGTTTTTTTAAGTGTTATTTCTTACATTGGTACCCCAGGTCATCTTAGGTTTCATTACATACAGTCGAGAAGAACTACTATATGAGCAGCGTCAACTCACCATCAGTACGACCAAGAATATGACTTTCCCGGAAGCGGACCCTGTGTTCTGCCTTTCACCCAGGACAACGGAATGGATCCCAGCCGGCGACCCCAAAAAAACGACTTAGAAAAAGGGGAAAATGAAGCGGTCTTCTGGTCAGACTCCGGAGACGGGCACATCGTGCACCACTCCCTAGCATTCTCCTCGCCAATGTCCAGTCTCTTGACAACAAGGTTGATGAAATCCGAGCAAGGGTAGCATTCCAGAGGGACATCAGAGACTGTAACGTTCTTTGCTTCACGGAAACATGGCTCACTGGAGAGACGCTATCGGAGATGGTGCAGCCAGCTGGTTTCTCCACGCATCGCGCCGACAGAAACAAACATCTTTCTGGTAAGAAGAGGGGCGGGGGCGTATGCTTTATGGTTAACGAGACGTGGTGTGGTCACAACAACATACAGGAACTCAAGTCCTTCTGTTCACCTGATTTAGAATTCCTGACAAACAAATGTGGACCGCATTATCTACCAAGGGAATTCTCTTCGATTATAATCACAGCCGTATATATTCCCCCCCAAGCAGACACATCGATGGCTCTGAACGAACTTTATTTGACTCTTTGCAAACTGGAATCCATATATCCGGAGGCTGCATTCATTGTAGCTGGGGATTTTAACAAGGCTAATCTGAAAACAAGACTCCCTAAATGTTATCAGCATATCAATTGCGCAACCAGGGCGGGAAAAACCTTGGATCATTGCTATTCCAACTTCCGCGACGCATATAAGGCCCTGCCCCGCCCTCCTTTCGGAAAAGCTGACCACGACTCCATTTTGTTGCTCCCTGCCTACCGAAAGAAGCTAAAACAAGAAGCTCCCGCGCTGAGGTCTGTTCAACGCTGGTCCGACCAATCTGATTCCACGCTCCAAGACTGCTTCCATCACGTGGACTGGGATATGTTTCCGTATTGCGTCAGACAACAACATTGACGAATACGCTGATTCGGTGTGCGAGTTCATTAGAACGTACGTTGAAGATGTTCCCATAGCAACGATTAAAACATTCCCAAACCAGAAACCGTGGATTGATGGCAGCATTCGCGTGAAACTGAAAGCGCGAACCACTGCTTTTAATCAGGGCAAGGTGACTGGAAACATGACCGAATACAAACAGTGTAACTATTCCCTCCGCAAGGCAATCAAACAAGCTAAGCGTCAGTATAGAGACAAAGTAGAATCTCAATTCAACGGCTCAGACACAAGAGGTATGTGGCAGGATCTACAGTCAATCACGGATTACAAAAAGAAAACCAGCACTGTCACGGACCAGGATGTCTTGCTCCCAGGCAGACTAAATAACTTTTTTGCCCGCTTTGAGGACAATACAGTGCCACTGACACTGCCCGCACCTAAAACATGCGGACTCTCCTTCACTGCAGCCGACGTGAGGAAAACATTTAAACGTGCCAACCCTCGCAAGGCTGCAGGCCCAGACGGCATCCCCAGCCGCGCCCTCAGAGCATGCGCAGACCAGCTGGCTGGTGTGTTTACGGACATATTCAATCAATCCCTATCCCAGTCTGTTCCCACATGCTTCAAGAGGGCCACCATTGTTCCTGTTCCCAAGAAAGCTAAGGTAACCGAGCTAAACGACTACCGCCCCGTAGCACTCACTTCAGTCATCATGAAGTGCTTTGAGAGACTAGTCAAGGACCATATCACCTCCACCCTACCTGACACCCTAGACCCACTCCAATTTGCTTACCGCCCAAATAGGTCCACAGACGATGCAATCTCAACCACACTGCACACTGCCCTAACCCATCTGGACAAGAGGAATACCTATGTGAGAATGCTGTTCATCGACTACAGCTCAGCATTTAACACCGTAGTGCCCTCCAAGCTCATCATCAAGCCCGAGACCCTGGGTCTCGACCCCGCCCTGTGCAACTGGGTACTGGACTTCCTGACGGGCCGCCCCCAGGTGGTGAGGGTAGGCAACAACATCAACCCCCCGCTGATCATCAACACTGGGTCCCCACAAGGGTGCGTTCTGAGCCCTCTCCTGTACTCCCTGTTCACCCACGACTGCGTGGCCAGAAGTAACCCCACACATGAATGGTCTCAGGATGCTTTACTGTTGGCATGACACAGGACTGATGGAAGCGCTCACCTGGTCTTCTCCGGACAAGCTTTTTTTCCGGAAGCCCCAAACAATCAGAAAGGGGATTCACCAGAGAAAATGACTTTAGTAGTCCTCAGTAGTCAGATCCCTGATCCCTGTACCTTTTGCAGAATATCAGTCTGTCCCTGATGTTTTTCCTGGAGAGAAGTGACTTCTTTGCTGCCCTTCTTGACACCAGGCCATCCTCCAAAAGTCTTTGCCTCACTGTGCACGCAGATGCACTCTCACCTGCCTGCTGCCATTCCTGAGCAAGCTCTGTACTGGTGGTGCCCCGATTGCGCAGCTGAATCAACTTTAGGAGATGGTCTTGGGGCTTGCTGGACTTTCTTGGGCACCCTAAACCTTCTAAACAACATTTGAACACCTCCTTGAAGTTCTTGATGATCCGATAAATGGTTGATTTAGGTGAAATCTTAATGGCAGCAATATCCTTGCCTGTGAAGCCCTTTTTGTGCAAAGCAATGACGGCACGTGTTCACTTGCAGGTAACCACGGTTGAGAGGAAGAACAATGATTCCAAGCACCACCCTCCTTTTGAAACTTCCAGTCTGTTATTCAAACTCAATCAGCATGACAGAGTGATCTCCAGCCTTGTCCTCGTCAACACTCACACCTGTGTTAATGAGAGAATCACTGACATGATGTAAGCTGGTCCTTTTGTGCCAGAGCTGAAATGAAGTGGAAAGGATTTTTGGGGATTCAGTTCATTTGCATGGCAAAGAGGGACTTTGCAATTAATCTGATCACTCTTCATAACATTCTGGAGTATATACAAATGGCCATCATACAAACTGAGGCAGCAGACTGAAAAGTAATATTTGTGTCATTCTCAATTTTTAGCCACGACTGTACACTAAGTTGACTGTGCCTTTAAACAGCTGGTCATGGCTTTAGAAGCTTATGATAGGCTAATTGACATCATTTGAGTCAATTGGAGGTGTACCTGTGGATGTATTTCACAGCCTACCTTCAAACTCAGTGCCTCTTTGCTTGGGAAAATCACAGGAAATCAGCAAAGACCTCAGAAAAAAAATTGTAGACCTCCACAAGTCTGGTTCATCCTTGGGAGCAATTTCCAAATGCATGAAGGTACCATGTTCATCTGTACAAACTAAAACGCAAGTATAAACACCATGGGACCATGCAGCCGCCATAGCGCTCAGGAAGGAGATGCGTTCTGTCTCCTAGAGATGAACATACTGTGGTGAGAAAAGTGCAAATCAATCCGAGAACAGCAAAGGACCTTGAGAAGATGCTGGAGGAAACAGGTACAAAAGTATCTACATCCACAGTAAAAACGAGACCAATAGCGACATAACATGAAAGGCCGCTCAGCAAGGAAGAAGCCATGTCCTCTGGTCTGGTCAAACAAAAACAGAACTGTTTGGCCATAATGACCATCGTTATGTTTGGAGGAAAAAGGGGGGAGGCTTGCAAACCGAAGAACACCATCCCAACCGTGAAGCACGGGGGTGGAAGCATCATGTTGTGGGGTGTTCTGCTGCACTTCACAAAATAGATGGTATCATGAGGGAGACAAATTGTGTGGATATATTGAAGCAACGTCAAGAAATCAGTTTAAGCTTGGTAGGCCACAACTTTGGAAGTATGCTTGGGGTCGTTGTCCATTTGGACATTCAGGTCTTCCAAATTGACAGCGACCCCAAGCATACTTCCAAAGTTGTGGCAAACTGGCTTAAGGACAACAAAGTCAAGGTATTGGAGTGTCCATCACAAAGCCCTGACCTCAATCCCTTAGAAAATGTGCGGGCGGAACTGAAAAGGCTTGTGCGCACAAGGAGGCCAACAAACCTGACTCCGTTACACCAGCTCTGTCAGGAGGAATGGGCCAAAATTCACCCAATTTATTATGGGAACATTGTGGAAGCCTACCCAAAATGTTTGACCCAAGTTAAACAATTTAAAGGCAATGCTACCAAATACTAATTGAGTGTATGTGAACTTCTGACCCACTGGAAATGTGATGAAAGAAACAAAAGTTTAAATAAAATCACTACTATTAATCTGACATTTCACAATCTTAAAAATAAAGTGGTGATCCTAACTGACCTAAAACAGGGAACCTTTACTAGGATTAAATGTCTGGAATTGTGAAAAACTGGATTTAAATATATTTGGCTACGGTGTCTGTAAACTTTGACTTCAACTGTACATGATTCCATATGTGCTATTACATAGTTTTGATGCAGTCACTACTATTGTACAATGTAGAAAATAGTTTTTAAAAAGGTGTACAAACTTTTGACTGGTACTGTAAATGTTTTGTGCGTATTAATTTAACATTGCTAAATGACCAGTAAAAAAATATTGTGATCATTTAATGTAACCCTTGCTGTTAATAGATGGCAAAGAACAATACAACTGACCTAAACTTTTGGAAATGATACGTTCACTTTCGCATCCATAGTCTTAAAATGCATCTCAAGGCTAGGAGGCATTTAGGACATACTGCAGTTCGCTAAATTATCCTAAGGATTATGATGACACTTCCTCAATTCAAATATTATGGTTTGGTATGGTTTACAAACTTGGGAACAAAAAGCTCGAGTTATCGGTGTATCCCTGGACTTGTTGAAATATCTTCAAGCTTAGAAAATAATTATGTCAATTTAATGAAACAAGGAAAGAATTACAGGGAGGAGATGGCGAAGAAAAAAGAATCCCATCCGAATTGCCCTCTGGATTAACAACCATCTAGGGTTAATAATTACATAATCAATTTTCTCTAGTAATACTAGTCCCGTGCGAATAGGTCTTCTGTGCTCTTACATTCTTCAACTTAGGCCCACATATTCTCCTTGTAAGTAAGGTCAGCGTAGAGCCCTGCTACAGTCAATGATGTAAAACATGTCCCTGATAACTACTGAAGGGACCTGACAAAAGCAGGTAATGAAGTCAAAACACCAGTAGTAACACACTACACCGCCATGGATTAAAATCCTGCAGTGCACGCAAGTTTGCCAATGACCATCTGGATGATCCAGAGGAGGAATGGGAGAAGGTCATGTGGTCTTGAGACAAAAGAGCTTTTTGGTCTAAACTCCACTCGCTGTGTTTGGAGGAAGAAGAAGGATGAGTACAACCAAGAACACCATCCCAACCGTAAAGCATGGAGGTGGAAACATCATTCTTTGGGGCCATGTATCGCGAGATCTTGGCAAACAACCTCCTTCCCTCAGTAAGAGCATTGAAGATGTGTTGTGGCTGGGTCTTCCAGCATGACAACGACCCAAAACACACAGCCAGGGCAACTAAGGAGTGGCTCCGTAAGAAGCATCTCAAGGTCCTGGAGTGGCCTAGCCAGTCTCCAGACCTGAACCCAATAGAAATTCTTTGGAGGGAGCTGAAAGTCCGTATTGCCCAGCGACAGCCCCGAAACCTGAAGGATCTGGAGAAGGTCTGTATGGAGGAGTGGGCAAAAATCCCTGCTGCAGTGTGTGCAAACCTGGTCAAGAACTACAGGAAACATATGATCTCTGTAATTACAAACAAAGGTTTCTATACCAGATATAAAAATGCTTTTTCTGCTTTTCTGATGTATCAAATACTTTTGTCATGCAATAAAATGCACATGAATTACTTAAAAATCAGAAATTTTCAGGATTTTTGTTTTAGATTCCATCTCACAGTTGAAGTGTACCTACGATAAAAATTACAGACCTCTACATGCTTTGTAAGTAGGAAAACCTGCAAAATCGGCAGTATATCAAATACTTGTTCTCCCCACTGTTATTGGCAGGGTCTACAGTCAATCACGGATTACTGTCGCTGACACTGACGTCTTGCTCCCAGACAAATTAAACTTCTTCGCTCGCTTTGAGGACAATACAGTGCCACTGCCCGCAACCAAAACCTGCAGACTCTCCTTCACCACAGCCATCGTGAGTAACACGTTTATGTTTTAACCCTCAGACAGCATCCCTAGCCACGTCCTCAGAGCATGCACAGACCAGCTGGCTGGTGTGTTTACGGACATATTCAATCAATCCCTATCCCAGTCTGCTGTTCCCACATGCCTCAAGGAGGGTCACCATTGAGCAAAATGACTATCGCTCTGTAGCACTCACTTCCGTCATCATGAAGTGCTTTGAGAGATCATATCGCCTCCACCATACCTGACACCCTAGACCCACTCCAATTTGCTTACCACCCTAATAGGTCCACAGACTACGCAATCACACTGCACTGCCCTAACCCACCTGGACAAAAGGAATAAGGAATAGGAATACCTATACAGTACCCTCCAAACTCGTCATTAAGCTCGAGACCATGGGTCTCGACCCCGCCCTGTGCAACTGGGTCCTGGTCTTCCTGACGACCCGCCCCCAGGTGGTGAAGGTAGGAAACATCGCCACAACTCTGGGGCCCCACAAGGGTGCACGCTCAGCCCCCTCTTGTATACCCTGTTCACCCATGACTACATGGCCAAGCAGGCCTCCAACACAATCATCAAATTTGCAGCTTACACAACAGTAGTAGGCTTGAATACCAACGATGACGGGACAGCCTATAGGGAGGAGGTGAGGGCCCTCGGAGTGTGGTGTCTGGAAAATAACCTCACACTCAACGTAAACAAAACAAAGGAGATGATCGTGGACTTCGGGAAACAGCAGAGGGAGCACCCCCCTATCCACATCGACAGGACAGAAGTGGAGAAGGTGGAAAGCTTCAAGTTCCTCAGCATACACATCACAGACAAACTGAAATGGTCCACCCACACAGACAGTGTGGTGAAGGCGCAACATCAACAGCGTCTCTTCAACCTCAGGAGGATGAAGAAATTTGTTTTGGCACATAAAACCCTCAAACTTTTAGATGCACAATCGAGAGCATCCTGTTGGGCTGTATCGCAGCCTGGTACGGCAACTGCTCCGCCCACAACTGCCAGGCTCTCCAGAGGGTAGTGAGGTCAGCACAACGCATCACCGGGGGCAAACGACTTGTCCTCCAGGACACCGACACCACCCGATGTCACAGGAAAGCCAAAAAGATCAAGGACAACAACCATCCAAGCCCCTGCCCGTTCACCCCTCCATCATCGCGCACCCACACACTGAATAAGCTGCCCTGTCATAACACCAGCATGCGTGTGTGTGTGTGTGTGGGGGGGGGGGGGGGGGGGGTTCTTCTAAAATAACAGCTGGAACAGCCAGAACCTCCAACATAGCCTAGGCTACATTCAGATGGGATTTTCAAAGCTAGTTATTCTGTAAATAATTACCAGCTTTGCACAGTATTTCCCTTCTAGGCAAGCAGGGCACTCCTGCAGAAAATAATTGAACATCTGGCACACACTGCAGTCTTCCAGGGGATATCAACTGGGCTGGCTGCAATGGCTATTTTACAAGCTAAATTATCCAGGGATAAAATGGAAGGCGGCTGCTACTATTCATTAACATATAGCGTTCATTCTTAAACTTAACACATATCAAACTGAACATATCTTAGCGTTGTTGACTAGCCACATCCCAGCGAGAGTTGTGGGAGAAGTCAATCTTGGCTACTCTTCCTTCCATGCATATTTAAACAGTCCAATTGAAACAGATTGCAGGAGGGAGGAATCATGATCGAGTGCAGTGACTGAATGTGCACTGCTGCTGCCGAGAAGCTAAGTGAGTCCAATAAAGCATGGTCTAGCCATCAATGCTGTCAGAGTCCCCTGATAGAAAAGCCATGATTAGCAGATCAAAGTAAACATCCTCTGAGGGAGTGCTGTGCTCAGCAGCAACACTGTGGTCTGTGCTACAAACAGGACTCTGGGAGAGTCTGAGAAGAGGTGCTGCTACAGGCCAGGGCAACACATCAGTGAGTGGTAGCTAAACCACTGACACAAGACAAACTTTTATAATGCTATTCCATTACATAATTAATCTCTAAGTGCTTTAAAATGCACCAAAATTACATAGGATAAGGCTACTTAACAAATCCAAGTTGACTGCACATAGGCCAACATTAAACTGATGAGAACATATCAAATTAAGGGTTTTCAGAATATTTTCAATTGATCCATGTAGGCTGTGCAGTGCACTGTGCAAATCAGGGATCAAGACATTATCCATTTTTAGTTATGCATTACAGGATTTGGGAATCAAGCTGCTATATAGAACAATGACATAAGCTAACAGAAGATACACATACAGTCACCATATTTCCCAGTCTTTCATGGATGTCGGGGGGATTTTCAGACAAAAATGCCCGATTTTGCTAAGGCAATTCTGACATATGCATCAATTGACAAATTTGGGGAACGTTCTTGGGTGAGAGGTGGCTTGATTGACCCCTATTATGCAGTAAATGTGCAGTGATTGGTTGAAATAGCAGGCCTTTTTGTACTGCAGTGATGGGTCAGTTTTATGCAACAATATTGTGATGGTTTGAAATAGTGCAGTGATTTCCAAGTCCTCGCATATTGCAGGAAATTATTGATTCAAACATGTGGGATTACAGAATCCTGGAAAGACTGATTTCCAATCAAAAACCCATTGAATGAGCAGTGGTACCAAGCCGTCATGTGAAGGTGAACCCAACCTGGCTGTCCCAGATCCAGAGAAAGGAGGGGAGCTGCTGGCCTGGTAGGTCATTACTAGCAGTGTGTGTGTGTTAGACCAGTCCTCCTGTGCTGAAAGTCAGCCACGGTCCTACTGTGACCTCTGGGCTGAAGCTCAAATCAGGGTAACGTGGGCATCTGGTGCTGACTGTCAGTGAGGCACTCGGCATTCACAAAAATGACACACCCAGTCTCATCCTCTCCATCTCCCTTACCCTGCCACCTCCTCCACAGAGAGGGTAATCAAACACCCTCCACAGAGCAATCTGAAAAAACACATTTTCGATGTCGCTATTGGTCAGGTACTACTCAAAAAACTGAAAGGCAGGCTGAACACTCAGTCCAGTTGACATAGTCCCACCTCTGATAACAGCCAAATATCACAGCATGTGTGTATTGAGGCCATTATGAGAAACACAAATACAATGATTACTGATTAGCCATTTTGCACAATAGATACTTTTGAGGGCACACGTGTTTATATTCTCACGATAATAATGCGCTTTATTTTCTAAATGAGTCTGGAAAGTTGTCATGCCTGCAACCACAAACAAGTAGCCTATTAACAGAACTTAGAACTTCAACATCTCTGATTGCTTACATCAATGACTGTACCTAATTCAACCAAGAACCACATTAGCTACAACTGGAGGAGGAATTATAGCTACCGAGTTATTAATTGAAGCGCCACTCCTAAAACAATCCCATCATAATTTCCGTTGCATCAGCTGCTGCAGAAATCCTTACAGGCATAGCCAAGCTCTGGTCTGTCCAGGATGAAATGGTACATTAAGGGGAAGTGGACTGTAAAGCAAAGGATCCAGGCTACAAACAAGACAGGGGTACCATCCACAAGGCGGGCGAAGAGGAGAATGACTTGTCAGTTTCAAAGCGATGCTGGCTGAAGGATCCATTCTGCAGTAGCAGAGGGGTGGTGTCTTTTCTAACCGAATAGAGGGTATCACTGCCTTTCAACCCACATGTGATCAAACAGACTAGTCGATCCTTAATCGATATCAATCACCAAATAAAATGAAAAAGTATTTTAGAAAACATAGGTTTCAAGCTGAAGTTATTGGTCAATACAAATGTTAGTTTTCCTACAACTCTTTTTTCACCAATGTGCTCCACCCTTATTTTTATAAACTGAATGCATAAATTCAGACTTAGGTGATTCGTGAAACAGAGCCAACTTGCAGTGAAAGATTTCTGTAAAAACGGTACCGGTCTAATGTAGAGCCTTGCTGATGACATTTCACAAAATGTTGATCAAAGTTGTCCAGTTGACTGGATGTAACGTTATGGCTGGAGTAGGGTAGCCAGTGGCTACACAGGAAACATACAACTAGCTTGGTAGCTAGCGGAGCTAAAAAAGGTATCAAAATGCCAGACCACAGCTATTGTTTCACATGACATTCGGCCAATACTAGGAAAATAACATATTTAGACTTAGCTAGTTACTTACTAAATAGATGTAAAAAATAAATGAAATACAACCGATTGCATACGCCCTTTCCCATTACTGAACATTCTAAAATCGTAGGTAACGTTACCTAGCTAAAGTTATCTAGCTTGTCACAAAGTGTTCAAGCAGATAGCTAGATATCGTTTTACACTCGACAACACCACACATTAGTTGGTAAGTATTTGTAGCGGGTATGTTTAATAACGGTCTCAAATCATGACCTACATATGATCGCCAAGCGAACGCAGGGTAGACTAGAGCGCGCACGCTAGCTAGCCTAACAATTCGAATGCGAGGTGAAGTATTGAATTGAACTTCACCAATATACTCCGCAAAATATTAGTGAAAGTTAACTAGCTACATCGATAAAAGATATTGCAACAAGTCAGTAAATAAACTAGTTTATTAGGTTAGCTACCTACACACATAATTGATGATTATTTCCACTGTGTGAACAACATTAGTTAGCTGCCTTGTGAGCTGTAAAGTTGATATAAAATGATCGAATCAATTTGATCATTTACTTGGAAAAATAGGTGCAAGTTAGATTCAAATGGTAACTTAAAGCAGGTTAATAAGTTACTTACATGCAAATCGACCAGTGTCACTAGTTGGTTAACACAGTCATTTACAACTCTGATGACCAGCTACCTGCTGCTCCAAGCGGCCTGTCCGCCATTTTGAGACATAAAAAGGAGGCGCAAAAACTACAGCCACATCGTCATTTTCCCCACCTAGCATTTCTTCGATACTCAATATATGATGCAAAATCATTTACACTTACCCTAATAGTTTCTCCTGAAAAACTTTAACAAGTTCGGCCAGTTATGAAAGCCAAGAGGATGTTTTTTGTTCCAAAATAAGGGACTTCTGATGTCGAGTTTAAAGTATGCCGAATTGTCTCTCGACCAATCCTTGTTTTACTTACCGCAGTTGCCTTCGGAGTCGGTGACGCGCTTGCGTTCGCAAACTGACAGCGACGCGCGCGTACGCCTTCGCTCACAGCCCTACTTAAATATACACTTGCAAACATCCACTGATAAACTACTATAATTTTACTTATTAGTAAACACTCACTATTTTTGACAACACATCATTAGTCAGCCTCTGTCAATGGTGTCATTTACGTCTGTTTATAGTGGATATTCAGATTCCAGAATGTTATCAGAATTTGATCTCTCTTGATGACGTCCCATAGGTCTCTGAATTACGTACTGTAACATTTGTGTGACAGGTCCCCTGTCCGCTAGCAGAGATAATCAACCAGTCTTTACCATTGGAATACATGATAATGATAGGACTGCATCTAATTGCATGTCCAAGAATGGCACAGCGGTCTAAGGCACTACATCTCAGTGTTAGATGCGTCACTATAGACCCAAGTTCGATTCCAGGCTGTATCACAACCGGCCGTGATTGGGAGTCCCATAGGACAGCGCACAATTGGCCCAGCGTCGTCCAGATTAGGGGTTGGCTGTGGTAGGTCATCATTGTAAATACGATTTTGTTGACTTGCCTAGTTTAATAAAGGTTATAAGTCAGATAGCTTGGAATCATTTCAGAAAAGTTTGATTAGATCAGATCTCAATGTACATGAGTAGTTATTAAAAATCCAAGCCAATTGTTATTTGCTAGTTTTCTTTATTCATTTTAATACAAAAGCATACTCACGACCAAAAATAATTCGATTGTTATTTTGTAAAGAGCAACAGACAGGTACCACACAGCCAGGGAAGTAGACTTTAACACTAGAAATGTGCAGAAGAAATTTCATCAGTTCAAGGTAAGAGAGAAAACAGAAGAATGAAACATCAAACTGACAAACCCTCGTTGAGTTAGACAGCCAGCTACACTGAGGTGATAGGGACCATATTTGCACTGTCTTGGCCCCATAGGACCTATTTTTCTCCCCCCTAGACGAGAGGGCAGAGACAACCCCGCTCAGTGTCAGTGCATCTATGAAATGTTGATGGTCAGAGCCTTCTATTTTTCTACATAGTAAAGAGACAGCTCGATTGGTGGTTTCTTGTGTGCTACTTAGGTGATTCGATGTGCTATCTTGGAAAATACACATTTTTTGTATCAAATTGGAGAGAACATGAAATGGATGTGTAAATGTACAGAATAGCAGTATCATATCTGCGACATCAGTTAAGTGCTGGGAGTCATTTGAAGAGCTTTAAAATTAGATTAATTCAGTAGGGAGTGACAGACCTCCAGTTTATTTTATCAAAGCTGAAGACAATGTATAATATTGTCAATATTACAATTTTTCATTTCCAGAGCATTGAAATTACATATTTCTTCATGTTATGTAAACCCCTTGGTTTGTATGGATGGATATCCTTTATATTCTGAATGTCTCCAAATGTTGAACATCTAAAGAACAGTCAAATCAGTTTCTCATGCAATTACTTGAATGTATCAAGAGGTACATTATGACGCAATTAGAACAGAATTGCAGCTGAACTCCAACAATAATTAGTGCCTTTGTGAATAAATCAAAGTAGCATGATTATGATCCATGAAAAAAAAAAATGTGATGGCTCGAGGCAGACAAAAGTATTTTTGATCACTCTAAATAAGTTTATTCTATCAGAAATGGACAGAATCTGTCTTTTGTAAAGGTGTCAACAATTTAAAATGTTCATCAATCAATAGTCTGAAAACGTTCAGGTTCATATCGTCACAATTCCATCAAATACTTTTTTTCCTTTCCTCAACATCCAGTGAATGAGAAGCATATGGAACAGTTAGTTACAAACTAGCATTGACATATGCTTGTTAACAGCGTATGGGACAAAATTATTTCACACGAATAAAGCCTTCTCATTTGTTTCTGAAGTACTCTAGAGCACCACCCCATGGCTACTAAGTGTAATGCAAGACAGGACTGACATTCATAGAGGAAGTTGAACCTGAGAAGGAAATGCAGATACACATATTTCAAAAAGGAAACCAATGATATTCCTTTGAAAAACATGAGCAAAATTTTAAAAAGAAACCAGAAAAATATTTTAAAACGTTTTGAAAAGCATAAATTAGGCACAAATCATACAAAGTTCTATTGTTCCAGCTTTTTAGGAGCATAATAATCAAGAAATTAATTACTGTAACTGCTCTGTCTCCTCTCTTAGTGACAGCCTTTTACAATGACAGCAGTTTGTGCAGCCACAGGTGCAGCACTTCAAAAGGATCAGTTCCAGCATAGTTTCTATTGCTTTAATCACATACATTTAGACACCGCAACAATTTTTAGAAAGACATTTGCAAGGGAGAGTCGTACACAAGCGCACACAAAACACACACCTCAATCAGTCTTCTTTGGTATATTGAAGAAGCCCTTCTCAACCCACTTTTGGTGGTGCTGTATGTGTGTATGCATTCAGACAGACAGCACTGGAAAGTGCACTCAATACTGACGAGGAAACTTTGTTTATACATCGCCTGCTGTTGCCCGATTTACTGTCAACTTGTTGAATGGGTTTACCAAACAATGGAAACATAACTGTTTACTATTTTGAAACAAGGAGTTTCTCATATACTCACTTCATATCAGCAGATTTACAACATTGCTGGCCAAGAATGTTACATGAGAATGGAAGTTTGCATTAGCCATCCCATGGTTTTACTATGGCTTTGTTTACACGGGCAGCCCAATTCTGATCTTTTTGCCAATAATTGGACAAAATATCTGAATTTGTCTTCCTGTGTAAACACAGCCATTGCATATAAAAAATAAAACATTTGGAAAGTTGTGGCTTACCCAACCTAGTCATTATACTACGAAGCTGCAAGTGTCAAATTCATCATGGCCATATCCGATTCCTTCTCTCGGACTACACAAACAAAAACATACATGCACATATTCTTTCAAAGTGGAAAAATAGAAGACTGGACACATCTAACATAAGAGTCCTATATAGGTCTACTGCTCAAGCCATAGTTGTACGTTTCATATCTGTATTTCCATCAACATTAATCAAATACCTGTCTAAACGCCAGACAGATTTATTTATACATCTTTTCCACTCATATTTTCTATAAAAACAGACATGGCTTAAAGGTAAACAGCGAAATGATGTTGCTACGAGCAACACCGCAGATAATTCAATGAGCGAGGCGCTTGACTTTGCTCCCACAGTATCAGCGCATGTGCATGGGTTCACTTCAAACTGTTCGAGTGTGGTAGGTACGGGACGAAAACAGTGGGTGAGTTTAGCCTTGTGCTTCACTCTAGGTTGTTGCGGAAATTGATCCAGTACGCCGTTTACTTTGTGCACCTACATCATATCGCTGACTTTACCTTTAAATTAATGGATAATTGTCAGAGCTAAAAATGGCGTCTCCCTCGTTTCCATTTTGCTTTTACAAAAAGATAAATCTTTACAAAAAAAAGGTGTAACAATCAAAAGATGAATTGGAGAGCATACATGCGTCACCGTCTGTTTTTCTGTGATAGAACCAACAGACACAGCAGCAACTCATGATAAAACCATGAAATACAAATACAATTTTGACTGACCATAGGGTACACTCAAGAGCAAATGTGTGATTGGTGGGGAGGTTTAACAAGACTAAACGCAAGAGAATTGTGTTTTGTGGCCCAAAACAGAGAAATCTCTCAATTTTAGTGACTTTAATCTTGCAGTAAAAAATTTTTTTTTAAAGAATCCCCTGAGTTCTGGGACAGGGTGTCAGATGTTATTTTCGAGGCAAGCCGTAGTTGCCTCAGTGGCTTTTTCAGGAGTTTTGGAGGTGTTGGGTAAAAAGTGGTCCTTGGGTAGGGAGAACAGTTGGTTGATGTGGAGTGGGATGAACAGTGGATAAGGCTCTGGTAATACAATGTCATGGTCGTCCTTGGTCGCCTTCTCTCACACACACACAGCAGCAGATATCAAGTTTACATTCGTTTTGCTTCTTTACCAAAGCTCTTGAGGCTGTAGACTTTCAGACTGAACATGTTAACATGGATTCTGTATTCTCCTACGCCTGTAAATACTAACTCCTGCTCTGTTACTCCTTGAAGTTCCTCTTATAAACTCTATACCTACTGTATACATAGATGTTTCTCTTTGTCTGCCCCTCACCCCTCAGTTCCCGGGTCCACATGCTCATTCAAGAAGATGGCAGTTGTATCACGTCCTCTCCCTTGCAGAAAGTAATGTGGTGTGGAGGGTTTGACGTTAATCAACATTAACGTCCATGGGTATTTTGTCCTCCAGCTCTAGTGGACCGTCCACAGTGAGATCCTCCACGCTCTTCCCTGACTCCTGAAGCTGCTGCCGCCGCTGAACCTCTGCCTTCAGGTTCTCCAAGTCCTTTTGGCTGCAGAGTGAATGGGTTAGGATACCACAAGGGTTAATGTTGAGCGCTGACACATTTATATTTTTAAGAGGAGATGGAATTCCACAGGGGTCAGTACTGGGTCCTGAAAGGTTTCTATTTTCAAAGCAAACTGTAAAAGTAAGGTGCTACTTCACTTTACCTGAGGGGTATAAAGATGATGCCGTTGATGATATTGAGCTGCTCTAGAACACTGGCCATACTGGGAGCAGTGAACTGGAAAAAGTGGTGGAACCCAACAAAATTACACACTGTACTATGAATCTAACACCCACAATACATTTGAAAGCATAATCTACAGACGCAGGTATGCTATCATCTGGGGACAATACAAGGCCCTTTCATTTTGTCTTACAGATAAAAACCCATATGAAAATATAGCTAGGCCCTAAGCCACGTACCTTGAGTGGCATGATGCTGGCGTTGGAGCCGTTCTTGTAGATCTCGTTCATGGTTCTCTGCAGAGCCACAGCCTGCTGTGTGAGGTACTTCAGATACTCGGAGCTCTCTTTAGTCTTCTCGTGGGCCTCTCCCACCTGAGAGGGGATAGAGGGGAAGAAAGTGAGAAAGAGACCTTAAACTATTATCAGTTGTTGGTAATCTAGCACATATTCTTATTTCAGCAAATGTTCTTAAGCCACTTCTGATGAGAGGACGTGTAGAGCGTTGTGTACTGTAGCTGTAACCTGGTTTTTGTAGATGGTGTAGCCCTCCTTTTCCTGCTGGAGCGCAGAGCGGAACTCTGCCTTGCTCTCGTAAACCCTCGCAACCAGATGATGACTGCAGAAGAACATTTGATTTGTATTAAATCAACTGAAGATAATACAAACTAGAGTATAGAACAGCAAATCAGTTATAATAACAAAATTGATGTTCAGTCACTCAAGAAAGGACTCTTCATTGTAGTTACCTGAGGGCTACTTTGAGGGAGCGGGGTCCATGATATTTGGAGTTGATGGCCAAGGCGTTCTCCAGGAACCTCAGAGACAGGTCGTACTCCATTACTCCATGCAGCACCAGGCCAATGTTACTCTACAGGAGGAGACCCGGGATGACAGGGAGAACAGGTGTAAGGAGAACTGATTTAATAAAGGTCACAAACACACCTCAAAGGGTTACACAAAAATGGTAGATAACTTCAGAGTTAACATTGTGACAAACACCCACAGGATGGTTTCAATCAAAAGAAAATAAATGAAATACTGTGGCCCACTCACATCTAGAAGCGCCATTTCGGGGTGGTCCTCCCCACACACCATAAGCATGAGGTAGCGAGCACGGTACAGCAGCTTCAGAGCAGTGGACAGCTGACCGTTGGCAAAGCAGTACAGAGCCAAGTGCATCTGGGGAGAGAAAGCAACCAGAGGCATTTAGAAACAGTAAACACAACCTGTCTTCAAAAAAAAAAATGTTTTCCTGGATACGTACATATTCCTGGATAGTGTTGGGGTGCTCGACGCCCAGTACCCTCTCACTCATCAAGACAGCCTTCTGTTG
Source organism: Oncorhynchus kisutch (assembly GCF_002021735.2). Taxonomy (NCBI): domain Eukaryota; kingdom Metazoa; phylum Chordata; class Actinopteri; order Salmoniformes; family Salmonidae; genus Oncorhynchus; species Oncorhynchus kisutch. The sequence continues at coordinate 30,228,266 of NC_034191.2, forward strand.
GTTACTGAGAGCCTGTGGACAGAGAAGACCACAGTCAGGACTAAGTCATTGGAATTGCTGTGGCCATTTGTTGTCATGCGTGAGAGGAATATCAAAATGTGTTTATAATGTCGAAAGCAGCACACCTCATGGTGGTCTCCCATGATGTAGTTGAGGCGAGCCAGCAGACGCAGGCAGGCACAGATCTCTACGTGCATGGCCCCGTACACGTTGTTGAACAGGTTCAGAGCCTCGTTGATCAACTCACAGCCCTCCTTCAGGTAACCTGCACACAGAGACCTTGTTGACAAGTCAGGCTTCCACAATCGTTGTACAGCGCAACAGAAAGTAATGTGAATGGGTTCAGAGAGGACACTGAATGTAAGTTGCATGACACTGAATGTATCTGCATGGTTTGTATGGGGAGGAAGGAAACATTTCTCCTGAACTTTCCTGTGTGTGTGTGTTGCATGTGTGAGTAGAGTTTAATTTACATATCTGTCTCTAGCCCTAGGAGGAACCATGCTGACCCCGCCTAGCAGGACTGGTACCCACCTCACCATGCTGGACCTGTAGCAGGTGTGTGTGTGCGCATGCATGTGAGTTGCATTATAAGTGTAAGTAGTGCTGTATACTGATTGAGGTCTAGTAGCTTCATGCTAGCCTCACCTTGTTGGACCTTGGCCTGTCCACTCTGGAAGAAGTGGAAGGCATCGGAGGCCTTGGGGTTGACGTGCTTCACCACAGGGAAGATGTTAAGGATGTCCTCCTCTGTGAAGGCAGGCTTGTGGCGACTGTCAAAGTTATACTCCTTTATCAGGATCTAGAAACGCAGGGAGGCAGACGACACAGGAAGAGTGTTGGAAGGGACAGGGTTAAAAACGTGACATCATTCAAATACATTTTGAATTACAATTTGACCCCTGGCCCCTTCTCCCTAGGCATTTCTGTAGATCTGAAGGTATTGGACAGATGTATACAATATGATGAACATTGCACCTAGTCGAAATAAGGTTTGATGGCAGTTACCTGGATGCCAGCTTTGATGGAGATTTCTCTGAGCAGGGTGATCTTCTGAAGGCCGTATTTCTCCACTACCTGGTCGGCATTCTCGCTGTAGAAAAATGCATGTTTTTAGGAAAACATACACCAACTTTAACCCAAGCACACTCACCCAGTGCAGGCTGAAGAGGTAGCTTGTTAGCATAATGTGCTAACGTCAAGCCTACTATTGTGCCAAAATCAACCCTAATTCTCACCCACCAGTGCAGGGTGAAGTGGTAGTAGCTCTGGGCCTCAGAGACGATGTTCTTCCACAGCTCACTGGGTGTCAGGCTGGCCCACGCAGTGTTGTCCCCTCCCCCCGGGACACGGTTACGGCGCTTACGGTTCTTGCGGCGCGACACGAGCTCGTCAGCAGGCAAGTGTGCCACGGCATCGAAAGAGGACAGGAAGCAGTTGAGGAAGTGGCTGACAGAGGCGGAGAGGGCCGACAACTCAACACCCTGGGAGACGGAGTACATAGTCTATTGTTCTCATATTTAATCAATTTCAAAGGGAGACAAATACATTCTATGATAAGCAAGTAGGGGTGACAATTCCGTGGTGCAAAATAGCAAAGACCTGTGTGATCATAATTCTACAACAATTATTGCTCGAAAAATTGCGCTCACCTGGAGGTATGTCTTGAAGATATGTTTCGCACATCTGGTGATTAACTCGCTGATACCTATTCTCTACAGAACATACAAAACAATTGAATAAAAAGGAAACAAGTTGAAATGCAGATGATGTATTGTCCTGCACTCTGTTCTGCAATGTCTGCAGTAGAAACAACAGAACAGTATAGAAGGTTAGCATTATTAGCATAATGATATCATTGCCCTTCATTATAATTCTCCTCAGTCAGTCTTCAAGATCGAATGGAGGTCAGGATTACATAGAAGTGCTCCAGCTGTGCCTTGGCTGGGGTCTGGTCCACAAACGCCAGTACGTTGCCTAGGTAACGCACGTTAATGCCCCTCTGGTGCAGCGCCTCGGTCAGCGTGGCTCCATCCATGGGCAGAGCACTGTGGTCCAGACAGTCTTTTACCTGGAGTGAAAAAAGTTTAAAGTAAAATTAAAATAAATTCCCACATACAACGTAAGAAATTTAAAATTACCACACCCCCACAACAAAATACAAATAACCAAAACAAACACACCAACCCACTCACCCACAAATAGCTAGACAAAAAGGCTAGCGATGTAAGCAAATAAACTCAGCAAAAAAAAAAGAAAAGTCCCTTTTTCAGGACTCTGTCTTTCAAAGATAATTCATAAAAATCCAAATAATTTCAATTTCACAGATCTTCATTGTAAAGGGTTTAAACACTGTTTCCCATGCTTGTTCAATGAACCATAAACAATTAATAACATGCACCTGTATAACAGTCATTAAGACACAAACAGCTGTCATGACATTGGCCTGGGGTTGGGTTTATAACAGTCATAAATACCTATTTTCCCCCTTTTTCCTCTCTCTACCTTACTGATGTTATATTTGCAAAACCCTTGGTTAACATAGAGATTCTGGGAACATCAGAAGGTGGGGGGGAAATGAACTATATTCTGGTATTCCAACCAATTGAACATATGCGGTGGTACTTAATGAATATGATGTCAGTTCGGTTGTCATCTGAGACATTCTCATCAATGATTAGATGACAAACTCTAGAGTGGAAGTCTACACATCAGAGTTATCGGATTCACATGGAATTGTTGTTCAATTTAAATGTTTGAATATGAAATTATTTGTGATGGGATGAAATGTGATTTGAGCTTCTAAAATGTGAGATTTGGGTTTTCATAAGATTGAGCAAAGCCCTATCAGTGGCCTGCCCCTGTGAAGGGACATGGGCTATAAAACTTTTCAAATACGCCCTCCTCTCCCTTCCTATATAAGCCCTTGATGACAATATAACCTCCTGTTCCGAGGACGACGATCCGATGTTAGAATGGTTCAGATAATAACTACAGAACGAAGCCAACATCAGCGTGAGCTTTGGTTGCGAATGGTATGAACTTTGAACTCTTATTCACTACAGAAGTGATACCTCCTAGCCGTTGAGTTAGCAACAGCCGCTGCAAACGAGGGTTAGGAAGGAACAGAGTATCCAGTCTATCGCACAACGACGTTACTACAACGTATCCAATTGACAACCAGAGACATTCTTCAAAGGACAGAGGACTCGATTGGGCAACACAGTCTTCCATCTACCACCAACCTACCGAAGCGCAGCTCAGAGTAAATATTTATTGCATTTTCCTTTTCCAAATGGGCGGTAATTTAGAATGAATAAGATACTGTATTTACGATAGCACAGCTTCACCCTTTGTTCCTCAGTCTTCTCGCCCTTTCACTCAAATCCAACCCCTTTTCTTTTGTGTAACCAGCTGTCATATCTGTTCCGCCCGCTAGGGACATTTTCCTTTATGACGTCATTTCTAATTAAGTTATGATTTAAATGTGTAATTCTGTGTGATTAGTTAGGTATTTAGTAAATAAATAATTAAACCCAATTTTGTATGGCTGATTATGTTGTAATATAGTGAAGGTAATGACTGCTTGTGCTTGGTAGGATGTTGCCGCCCTGAAACTTACCAGAGACGGAATCTGACAGGACACCATGAAGGCTCCAGCATCCTTCAACAGCTGCTTCTGTTTCTGAATGTCATCCGCACTGTCCTCAGGGAAACGGACTCCTGTGGGAGAGACATCAGAAATGTTTTTTGGGGGGAGGGGGTGCAATAGTCTTTTAATACGCTTTAGTTTCATGAATGTGAAAATAAGGTAATTCCTGTGAAGTGCTTTGGAGGTAACAGCAATTGATACCAAAAAATTATCAACAATTGGTAGTGTTCAGCAGAGCCAGCTGCCACACCAAACTTCTCCTAAAAGCGCTACATTTCCCATCATCCACCAACATAAAGTGACAGTTCCTACCTGGAGAGAAGATGTCTGGGTTGAAGCGGATGTCGAAGGAGGTGTTGCTGATGGAACCCACGGCCTTGCAGGCGTTGAGGACCACCTCTCGGCTTTTAGGGTCTTGATGGAAACAGGTCAGGGTGGGGTTGGAGAGATCAGGGGAGGAAGAGAGAGAAGTTGAATGAATATCAATATAACAAGTTACCTGGGCAACAAATCAAAATTATATGGTGTAAGTTCCCCAAAAATCACTATCATCTTTCCTCAAATTGACTCTTTCTGAGTCACAAACCCTTTGATTAATTGTCACACTAGCCAATGAGAAACAAAACAGAGATCTGTGGTTATAAGATTGCTATATCCCACACGGCAAGTGATTTTACTGGGGTCCATGCTCACTTAGGAGGCTAAGAACTGGACAGGGACAAATATCCAGGTGGAGAGATGCAACTAAGACACCAGCATTAAGCCCCTTTAGACACCTCTTCATGAAGATGGCAACATACAGATGAAAAAAAATCACACACACACACCATTCTAAATGCATGTCTTAGTGAAATTAAAAGAGCCCTCTTGTTTCAATGCATTTTCCCACCGACTGGGCTTCCCCAGCCTCTCTCTACCCTGCAACGGTTTGGACGTACCGATGCCGGATCCGTCTTCCGCGGCTAAAGACTCAGCCAGCTCTTTGGCCTGGGCTAAGCCAGGGATAATATCCTCAGCCTTACCCTCCAGAGGGCTCTCGCACTCCCCGTTCTGAATTGCTGTGGCAAAGGGCACCAACGGCCCATTGGTGGTCACCGTGGGAACCACATTATCCTCTATAGGGGTTGCCTGGGAGGCATTAGTGGTTGTTGTAGCTGAACTGTCTGTTTCTGTCATTGGCTCTGTCTTGGGGGCTGCTTCTGTGGTGGTGGCTTCTGTTGCTGCTGGCTGAGGGGCATCAGAGGTGGAGGTGGTCTCCGTCTGGACTGCGTCTGAGTTGGCGTCAGTGAGGGTTTCTGTGGAGGTTTCTGAGGACTCGGCCGAGGCATCGGGGGTCTCTGTGGAGGGCAGGGCTGGAACGGCTGCCCCGGGGCTGCTATTCTCTGTCAGGGTGGCCAGCTTGCTCTCCTTGTTGGCTTTCTGCTGCATAAGCTGAAGCGCTGCCATCTTCATGAAGAGGAGGTATCTGAGGAGTAGAGTACAGAATCTTTATTATCCCAGAGGAGGTAGGACATAGTCAGTTACGTGAGCATTCAAATCTGCACATACCCAATCATACACTAAAAATAGCATCTGATGACCATCTTGAGGGACATAACCAGTACCCTATCTAAAGCACATAAACCACCAAGGAAGCCCATAGCTAACCACTACAACACAGGTATGTAAATGTGAAAGGTAGAGTCTCCATGCTATTCCCATAGCACACACAGAATTAAAACACCTCCCTAAAGCACTCTACGGTACCTGTGCTCAACGAAGGCCTCGATGAGCTCCTGACGGAGGCAGGCCAGACGGTGGCGGTGCTGGCGTGGGAAACCCTGTCTCACACTCTCAGGGGAAAGCTCCTCCCCTTCCACAGGCAGGAAGTTCAGGTCGGGGGGGAAGGTCCTCAGAAGGTCCAAGATGTAGTGGCGTCCATCGTTGCCGATTATGCCCTTACACTCAACAGAGGAACACAGCTCCATGGACTCATCCTTCTCATTCAGTACATTGTGTCTCTGGACCTGGAAGAGTCAGTCATTATGACAGAGAGAATGTGATAACCACAGTATGGCAGGTTTGTGGCATGGCAGTGATAAACGTTGAATGTCTGTAGGCCGGTGCAGTGACAGAAAAACAGTTAAACAAAAGATATTGAAGTTTGCCTACTTTGTAGTGACAAATAAAGTCAATCCCAAACAATTAGCAGACTTAAAAATAAAGCATGAAACTGGCATTATCCTCATGATATCCTCACCTTGAGTGGTCGACTGGTTCTCTCCAGAAGCTCCAGGTACTTCCCATGAGACACCACTGTCTTCCCAAAGTCGATAGATCCGTAGATCACGCTCTGCTCCTGCTCTCTCTCCAGAATGCCAGGGATGATCGACTGGGCCGTGACACGGTAACCCCGATAGTCCACCACCACTGTCCCCAGGGTGTACAGCCCCTCCACGTCTACGGCCCCGTAAGCCCGGACACCGTTGAGGTCGTTGGTGGGAGCAGCGTGCGCGGCAGCGTCCCCGCCCAGCTCGCGGTAGTGGTCGCGGACATCAAAGCCCAGGGAGAAGAAGATGTTGTTCCAGATGAACATCTGCATACGTGTCTCCTCGCCAGGATTGATGGCCATCACGTTGCCGTCGATCACCGCCATGGAACCGCGAGTGGCAGCAGCCGCAAAGTCACTGTGGACCTGGAGAGAGGAGGGTTAGAGAGTGAACGTGTAAGGATGTAGAGGATGGAAAGCAGCATAATAGTCTGCACACTACAGGATATAGACGGAAACAGAGAAACGGAGCTGAAAGGAGGGTGTTTCAAGGAGGAGAATTGATGACCAAAGCTCACTAGCGAAAGCAAATAAGAGGGCCAGAGTGCAGGAGACAGAAGACGGGAAAGGAGATTAGCTTCAACTACTGCTGTAGGCTGGCTCACCTTGAAGATGGCCCTCTCTCTCAGCAGGCGATCAGGCAGGTTCTTCCGGGCCAGCTCTCTGGTTGTCTGCAGCTCCTCATTCCAGTCTCGTGTCTGAATAAATAACAGAGACGCAATGTTACACAAAACCAAAACAGAGTATTATAGGTGTGTGTGTGTGTGTGTACCTGTCCAGGTATGTGTTCCTCGTAGCCTAGGCGCAAGGTGTGTACCTGTCCAGGTATGTGTTCCTCGTAGCCCAGACGGGAGGTGTGTGTACCTGTCCAGGTATGTGTTCCTCGTAGCCCAGACGGGAGGTGTAAGCGTCCTCAGCTCTGACACAGTCCATGGTGTGGTCTACCTGGGGGGCGGTCCAACTGTACACCTGGAAGGGTGTTGCTATCCTCTCAAACGGATGCCGCTGAACCCTGCAGCCAATCAGAAACCAAATTAGCCAGTGGGATTATTCCTCAGAAGTAATTACCAGAATTATCAAGAAAAACCACAATGGCTGTCTAATATTGTTAGCTCTGAAAAAATATATATACACTACCGCTCAAAAGTTTGGGGTCAAATAGAAATGTCTTTGTTTTCCATGAAAACATACATGAAATGAGTTGCAAAATGAATAGGAAATATAGTAAAGATGTTGACAAGGTTATAAATAATGATTTTTAATTGAAATAACAACTGTGTTCTTCAATTTGCAGCAATTACAGCCTTGCATACCTTTGTCCTTCTAGTTGTTAATTTGTTGAGGTAATCTGAAGAGATTTCACCCCATGCTTCCTGAAGCACCTCCCACAAGTTGGATTGGCTTGATGGGCACTTCTTACGTACCCCTACGGTCAAGCTGCTCCCACAACAGCTCAATAGGGTTGAGATCTGGTGACTGTGCTGGCCATTCCATTATAGAGAGAATACCAGCTGACTGCTTCTTCCCTAAATAGTTATTGCATAGTTTGGAGCTGTGCTTTGTGTCATTGTCGTGTTGTAGGAGTAAATTGGCTCCAATTAAGCACCGTCCACAGGGTATGGCATGGCGTTGCAAAATGGAGTGATACCCTTCCTTCTTCAAGATCACTTTTACCCTGTAAATATCTTCCACTTTCTACCACCAAAGCCCCCCCAGGCCATCACATTGCCTCCACCATGACAGATGGCATCAAGCACTCCTCCAGCATCTTTTCATTTTTTTCTGCGTCTCACAAATGTTCTTCTTTGTGATCCGAGCACCTCAAACTTAGATTTGTCTGTCCATAACACTTTTTTCCCCAATCTTCTGCTGTCCAGTGTCTGTTCTTTTTCCCATCTTAATATTTTATTTTTGTTTGCCAGTCAGATGGATTTTTCTTTGAAACTCTGCCTTGAAGGTCAGCATCCGGGAGTCACCTATTCACTCTTCACTGTTGAGACTGGTGTTTTGCGGGTACCATTTATTGAAGTTGCCAGTTGAGGATTTGTGAGGCGTCTGTTTCTCAAACTAGACACTAATGTACTCTCCTCTTGCAGTTGTGCACCGGGGCCTCCCACTCCTCTTTCTATTCTGGTTAGAGCCAGTTTGCCCTGTTCTGTGAAGGGAGTAGTACGAGATCTTCAGTTTCTTGGCAATTTCTCGCATGGAATAATCTTCATTTCTCAGAACAAGAATAGACTGACAAGTTTCAAAGGAAAGTTCTTTGTTTCTGGCCCTTTTGAGCCTGTAATCGAACCCAAATATGCTGATGCCCTATATACTCAACTAGTCTAAAGGTCAGTTTTATTGCTTCTTTAATTAGCACTACAGTTTTCAGCTGTGTTAACATAATTGCAAAAGGGTTTTCTAATGATCAATTAGCCTTTTAAAATTATAAACTTGGATTAGCTAACACAACGTGCCATTGGTACACAGGAGATGGTTGCTGATAATGTAGATATTCCATTAAAAATCTGCCATTCCCAGCTACAATAGTAATTTACAACATTAACAATGTCTACACTGTATTTCTGATCAATTTTATGTTATTACATTTTTTTGCTTTTCTTTCGAAAAACAAAGAAATTTCTAAGTGACCCCAAACCTTTGAGCGGTAGTGTAAAATTCTGATATAATTACTAATAATTGTATGCTTATCAGTATGTTTTCCCCCCATTACACAGAACTAATAAAAAGCACAGTGCATTGTGGATAGTGTAGACTACTTACCTTTTCTTCTGCAGGGCAGTGAAGTTCTTCTTGAAGGCAGGGCTTATCTGGCTCAGCAGCTCAACCAACGAGTGGCTGAGGAAGCTGGGGTTAGCTGGCTTGGGGTTGAAGGTGTAGGTGGTCGACCTGGAACACAACACCATGGTCATCGCTCATTATGGTCAACTTTCGCCCTTGGACAGTTTTTCACACAACTTTTTCACACCATCTAGCCAAACCTAACCATGCTGGCTCTGATAGTTTCCTTTCACACTTTCCAGTACAGTTCCAGCAACTGGTGGATGTGTAATCATCCCAACACAATACATACAGCTCGGCTTGGCTCAGTAGCATGAAAACAGTATGCGGTAATTCTAATGAGAGACAGGGAAAGCCAGACTCACTGGTTGAGGTAGAAGCCACGTGTAGAGGCGGTGATACTGATGTGTCTCTCCTCAACAGTCACCATATACAGGTACATGAGATCACCATGCATCTTCCTGTTGCCAGGAGGGGGGTTCCAGCCACTCATAGTCAGGACCTTCAGGCACTGCATGGGCTACAGAGAGAGGCGGAATCAGATATGGACATTGGAATGTGACTTATGGATACTGGAAAAGGGCCATAGACTGATTACTTCATCTGCACTTTATGGTGGTAAGGACATAATATGACCCAGCCAGCTGATGTATGCTGGTTTCAGTCACTTAACTAATCTTACCCTTTATTTTTCAACCATGTTTACTTATTCTAGAAAAAGTGTACTAGTGCCAGGCTTGAGTAAGTCTGGCAAATCACTGTCAGCTATAAAAATAAATGGCTCCTACAAGCAGATCAAAGGTTGGAGCGCAAACCAGTAACTACAAATGGACAAACTCCTTGAAGAATGTGACGTTTTTTTAACTGTCAGACAATGTCACTTAGATAAACATGAATCTATGTAAATGAAAAGGCATTAGAATGATCATGATTAGCTTGCTGACAACACCAGGTGTGTGGGTTCTGATTCCTGCATGGGCCACAAATATGAAATATGTGTCACTAAAAACTGTATGTCTCTTTGGATAAAAGTGTTTGCTAAAATCACCATAATTACCGCCATTATTACCTTCCAGTCCTTGTTCTGTGGCTGGAGAGGCAGCAGGGGGCGTTCTTTACTGCCAGGCAGGATGTGTTCTGGAGGGGTACAGTCTATCTGTTCCAGCTCACTGCCCTTCTTCTTCCGCTTACCACTGTCTACAGAGGAGACGATAAGGTCACAGGTCAGACTACCGCATCTTGACCAAATATGTTTTATAGCCTGCTGCCGAGGAAACAGACACTGGGGGAAAAAAGTATTTTGTCAGCCACCAATTGTGCACGTTCTCCCACTTAAAAAGATGAGGCCTGTAATTTTCACCATAGGTACACTTCAACTATGACAGACAAAATGAGAAGAAAAAAAATCCTGAAAACCACATTGTAGGATTTTTAATGAATTTATTAGCAAATTATGGTGGACAGTAAGTATTTGGTCAATAACAAAAGTTTCTCAATACTTTGTTATATACCCTTTGTTGGCAATGACAGAGGTCATACGTTTTCTTTAAGTCTTCACAAGGTTTTCACACACTGTTGCTGGTATTTTGGCCCATTCCTCCATGCAGATCTCCTCTAGAGCAGTGATGTTTTGGGGCTGTCTGTCATAGTTGATGTGTACCTATGATGAAAATTACAGGCCTCTCATCTTTTTAAGTGGGAGAAGTTGCACAATTGGTGGCTGACTAAATACTTTTTTGCCCCACTGTACATACACATTAATATGTAGTACAAAGGTGGCTGGATACCTCAGAATACTGACTGAAATATCACTCACCCCAATTCTCACTGACAGACCCACCCAAACACACACGCAAATAAACAAATGGGTACGCAAACACACACACACACACACACACACACACACACACACGCACACACACACACCTCCCAGGTCCCCGTCAGTGAAGACGCTGAGGAAGGAGAGGGAGTTGCAGTCCACGCCGTTGTAGGCATCAGACGGGTCCAGGCCTTTCAGCAGGTCTCTGATGTGACGCACGTGGATACGGGCCTCGCGCACTGTGTAGGGCTCTGGAGAGAGACAGAGAGGATAGCCATTTCATTATTATTGAGGCAATCTAGGGACAGTCTTCAGCAGGCCTGGTCAACTTCAGTCCTCGAGGGCCTGATTGGTGTCACACTTTTGCCCCAGCTAACACACCTGACTCCAATTATCAACTAATCATGATCTTCAGTTAAAAATGCAATTAGTTTAAATCAGGAGTGTTTGCTAAGGATGGGGGGAAAGTGTGACACCAACCAGGCCCCCGAGGACTGGAGTTGCCCAGGCCTGGTCTACAGTCGAGGAAACACTCTAGGAAGGGAACTAGGAGTAGATCTTACACCTAAACAATCCTTAGGCTTTAAGATCAATAAAGTCTAGGACTAGGGGTTGACTTTAGAACATACCCAAAACACCAAGTCCTACCTTCCACTACTTTGAGCAGGGAGCCCTCCTGCAGGCCCTCGATGGATTTCAGCTCAGCAAAGTTATCCAGCACGTTGCTGTCCAGCTGCAGGGAGAAACAGGTACGATGGCAGGTGTCCTCACGGTCCATCAACACCTGGTGAATCTCCTGCACCATCTCCTGGGGTGAAACCTGCGGGAGCGGGCGGGTTTAACATCTTATAGCAATAGAGACTGACAGTGTATGGTTGTACAGCTGGTCACAATTTGGTCCCTACTTGTACACCTTGTCCCTAACCCTTCAATGTTTGCAGATCTGAAGCCTCTGGATAGGTATAAACAGTGTGCTGGTGGAGCTTCCACTATATTGCTTACACTTTTCAGATCTGTAGACGTCAAAGGATTAGGCGGGTCAACGGGTAGTGAGCAAATTGGGACCGGCAGTTGGGCTGTCTAAGTATGTACTGTACCTGGAGGTCAAAAGGCTCCGTCCCGGGTGCCTGGATCTTCACGGTGAAACCTGTATCCTGAATCACAATCACTTCCTGTTCGTTAGAATCCTCCCCACCGTCTGTGTCACCAGCCCCATCCTGCCTGGACTCCTCCTCCGAAAGATTGTGGGCCACACCCCCATTCATCACCGCTGTGTCTCCACTGTGCCCTGTGATTGAACAGGAGGAGAGACATTCAACATAGCTTGTTATCTGATTGGACAGATGGATAGAGAAGGCGTTGCCATGGCAGAGTGACACATATCTAAATTAATAAGGATAATAAGACTACAGTTAGCAAACAAAGTAGTGCATGTTGCCAGATTGGATTACTCCGGAAGGGCATTGTCTACAGTGCCAAGTTGGCGACTTATAGGATCCAAGGAGAACAATAGGATCCAATTAGCACAGAAAACAAGATCTCCAGCTTTGTGGGGCAGAGGGATACAGGTTACCATGGTCTGCTTCTCTCAACCATCACTCAGATTATTGTACAGAACACAAAAGCTAGTGGTTTGCCTGGTGCCTTTGGCCTTCTCCACATAGGGCACCAGACTCCCAAGGTCCACAACAAGGAACTTTACTATAAAGTGTGAAAGGAAAATAAAGCCAACCCCACAACTCCTCCCCTCATCCTTGTGTATGTATCCATCTACTCTCCATCTCAACCTCCTTAGGGGCCTCACTGGCACAAGGCCTTGTAACTGTGGAAACCCCCTCTAGCTGTAGCAGTGGTGTTTCCTATTTACCACAGCTTTAATTTTATATTTAACTAGGCAAGTCAGTTAATAACAAATTCTTATTTACAACGACGGCCTACCAAAAGGCCTCCTGCGGGGACGGGGGCTGGGATTAAAAATGTAAAAGTTCAAATATAGGACAAAAAAACACATCACGACAAGAGAGAACGCAACACTACATAAAGAGAGACCTAAGACAACAACATAGCAAGGCAGCAACACAACATGGTAGCAACACCACATGGCAGCAGGACAACATGGTACAAACATTATTGGGCACAGACAACAGTAAAGGGCAAGAAGGTGCTGTTAAAAAATATATATATCATAAGAAAGTAGCCAAAATAATATTGTCAAACTCATTTGAATGGTGTGGGTTGGGTTGCCAAGAGGAAAGGCTACATACATAAATATCAGCTAGTGGGGCCTGTGGAAGGGCTGTTCTCTCCCAGACAACTGCAACCAGCGTGCCCTTGTTCAACGTCAAGGGTAACGCAGTGTCAGGGATAACATGTAGAGGGGGTGGTTGGGGGAGGGTAAACAGCTGGCGTGGCGGTAGGGGGAAATCTACAGTAAAAGAGAGAGCAGGCAAGAGAAATTTTGGAAAAAAAAATAGGAGGGGGGATAGAAATAGAGAGGGGGGATAGAAATAGAGAGGGGGAGGGAATGAGGGAGCGAGAAAGAAAGAGACTTGTCATGCTCTGAAAACCAAACACAACAGCCTTGGCCAATAACTGGTCAACGCTACGAGAGAAGACAGACTTCTAAAAAAGAGCAAGGAGAATAGACTTGAACATACAATAGGAGCCAAGGGATAATGTTTCTGTAGGTCAGAAGGGAGGTGAAGGAAGGGATCAACTGTTTTTTTAGGAACAGGTTCAGTGACCTGTGTCTCCAGTGACTGCTTCTACAACAAGGCAGGAGGAGCAGACAGATTTGATAAGGTTACATCAGTTACTCTGTCTCTCCCCTTGGGTGTCCTACTTCGGGCCTGATCCAAGTCACTCTTCATCACTCCATTCATTCTTCCATCAATGGCCCAGCTATTGCATTTTCTTAGAGTGGTCACAAACACACAGTGGGAATCCTTTCGGTCATACACGGCCCTTCGCTTTATTCAAGATTCAGTTTTTAGCTCAGCTTGACTGTTTTTGTAACTTGTAATTTAATGAAAACGTAAACCGTTTCAGTTTCTCAAGTAAAATTGAGAAGGTAGTGGAAATGCCTGCAAATAATAGTGTATATTAATGCTGGCTGCCAATGATATCCAATCTGCACTGAGAAGGCAAGAGTACAAAAGAGCCAGTACCAAGAGTACGAAGTGCTATACAGCATTATGAAAGCTGAAGCAATCATGTAGCCTAATAATTGCAAAACAGACCCACTTGGCCCTACAGCAGCAGAACAGAGCACGAGGGGGTGAGGTGATAGGGAATGGGGTCCAATATTACACAACCTTCTGCATAACTCAACATTTAGCCAAACTAAACTTGTTGAGGTTGAGCCTTCATGTCACTGTGTGTAGTGTAGACAAGAGATGAATGTTGTTGGTCACAATTCACATATGAAGAGGGCAGCAACAAATTACCATTATCACTACAACCTTTTGCCAAAGAGCCAAACCCTTCAGAGCTGCAGTCTATTAGGGCATTAAGATATGGAAGGAAGGGAAATCAAAATCTGCAAACTGCCATACTTCTGTCATACTGGCATTATTCTGCAGAAGACCTCCAGTCTGACCAGCATTCAGTTAAACCAGTTGGACAAAAACACAGAGTTAAGTCCCTGATAGCATGGAAAGGAAGACGAAGGAGATGAATCAGGCAAATAATAGAAAGGAGCTCCAAGATATCAACAAATAATAGAAAGGAGCGAGCTACAAGAGATCAACAAATAACAGAAAGGAGCGGGCTACAAGAGATCAACAAATAACAGTAAGGAGCGGGCTACAAGAGATCAACAAATAACAGTAAGGAGCGGGCTACAAGAGATCAACAAATAACAGAAAGGAGAGGGCTACAAGAGATCAACAAATAATAGAAAGGAGCTACAAGAGATCAACAATCATTAAATAATTTCCTCGAGGTGTGAATGTCTTGATCACTACTAACGTTCTTGTTCAATCAAAATTGCGAAAGACCACTAGGCCAACTAATCCAGAGAGCAAACCACTAGTCTCCAAGCTGCCCTGTCTGCTGCCCTGTCTGCTGCCCTGTCTGCTGCCCTGTCTGCTGCCCTGTCTGCTGCCCTGTCTGCTGCCCTGTCTGCTGCCCTGTCTGCTGCCCTGTCTGCTGCCCTGTCTGCTGCCCTGTCTGCTGTAAGCTGTTATATCTCTGATCAAGGTTTACCACAGACTGACCGCGTTTCTTGCTTCGACTAAAGATGAATTAATTCACCATCCACTTGACATGGCGGACCTACAGACCATGGGCTCAGGGCAACAAGAAATCGAACAGAGAACATTGGGGGGGAACACAGAGCAAGGGCTTTATTTGTATTTATTTTTTACAAAGCCCAACATAGATAGATTTATTACACCACAAGATGGCAAACCTTATTTTGATACATTGATAGAGATCAGGGAGTGAAAGCTTTCCTGAAGAGTCATGCATACATCTTTGCAGGGAGTTCTCATAACCAGTCAAATGGCTCCTCTGTCTGAAGCATGTTGATGTGTTTTAGAATGGGTTGTTATATATGACCTCAGACCTGAGGGGTGTACTACAAAGCAGGATCAAAGATTTAGCCAGCTAACCTTCCTAAATATTCTGATATAACTTTATATTTTTGAGAAAGATCTTGAAATGGGCATGGTCCAAAAAAAACTATTTTCATGAACAAGCAAATCAGTCATTTTGGGTTGCTTATCAAAGTTAGCTGGCTAACTCATTTGATCCTGCTTTGTAGTATACCTCTCTGTGTTGTGATTACGAAGGCCTGAGGTTAGTAGAACTTTACAAGAGATTACATGGGGCTAGAAGGGAGGGTGTGGAGAGTCTGGACAGTGACATGAAGACTATAAAGATCACCTCTTGACACTTGAGGAGCATTTAAGCCTCTTTGGTTACAATCACTAACATACCCCCTCAACCCCCATCAGTCTGCCATGTGCTGTCTGTCACAATACTGTAAGTACTGCAGGATGCACAGCTCAGTGTCTTGGTAGTTAGGTCTAATTTAGAGCCTGTTGGCTAAGGCATTTATCCAGTCCAGCAGGCTTCTATTAAATGAGATGTGAGTTGCATTAGAAAGCTGATCAAGGAGGTGATAGTATCTTGAAGTGTTGATAAGAATAGGAAAGTGGTTTAGGGGTAAATGATGATGTTGTTGGTAATGATAATTTCTTACCTATGGAGTTGTGAATGAGTCTTGTCAATAGCTGACAAACGTTGCCAACAGACAAAAGCTCTATGATGAACAAACACTTTGTCCATCAATATGAACTTATATTCACTTGAAGAAAGCATGATCGCAGATGTGCTGCACATACAAGGCTCTAGTCTAGGTGTAGGCTAGCCAATTAAAAAGATGCTTCATCGTCCAACAAATACTGATTGGTACATAAGTGTTGTTTATGTCTCAAAATAATTATCTGCATTAACAAATGCAAATTATTGTTTAAACATAACATACCTACAAATACCTGGAATAAAGAGTTGTATTCTGATACAAATTATATGTTAATACACATGTCAGTTATTGGCTGTGACAAAATGAGTCCCTACTATCAATGAAATTCTCTACAGATGCAAGTACAGTGGTCGCTCAATAATTGTGACAATGATGAGACCTATCCAAGTTAGACCTATCGAAGTTTGACAACTGAACTAACTATAGTGTGTGTAAAGTTATAGTCGTGCCAACACAAGGTCCTGTCAAATGTGACACTGAAAGCTGTGGCATTGTCCTGAAAGCTGCATAAGGTTGTGTAATTTCAACAGTGGCCATACATTCACCAAACCTATACCAGTAGTACGTCATGTGACTGTCTCGACTAGAGGTCGACCAATTAATCTGAATGGCCGATTAATTAGGGTCGATTTCAAGTTTTCATAACAATCGAAAATAGGTATTTTTAACACCTTTATTTAACTAGGCAAGTCAGTTAAGAACACATTCTTATTTTCAATGACGGCCTAGGAACGGTGGGTTAACTGCCTCGTTCAGGGGCAGAACAACAGATTTTCACCTTGTCAGCTCGTGGGATTCAAACTTGCAACCTTACAGTTGGGGGCGGCAGGGTAGCCTAGTGGTTAGAGCGTTGGACTAGTAACTGGAAGGTTGCAAGTTCAAACCCCCAAGCTGACAAGGTACAATTCTGTCGTTCTGCCCCTGAACAGGCAGTTAACACACTGTTCCTAGGCCGTCATTGAAAATAAGAATTTGTTCTTAACTGACTTGCCTGGTTAAATAAAAGGTTAAATAAAAAAAACTAGTCCAACACTCTAACCACCTGCCTCTCATTGCACTGCCTCTCAACCACCTGCCTCTCATTGCACTGCACTGCAGTAGAGTAAGGTAAGTTGCTAGCTAGCATTAAACTTATCTTATAAAAAAAAAACAATCAGTCAATCATAATCACTAGTTAACTACACATGGTTGATGATATTACTAGTTTGTCTAGCGTGTCCTGCGTTGCATATAATTGATGCGGTGCGTATCGTTGCTCCAATGTGTACCTAACCATGAACATCAATGCCTTTCTTAAAATCAATACACAGAAGTATATATGTTTTAAACCTGCATATTTAGCTAAATGAAATCCAGGTTAGCAGGCCATATTAACCAGGTGAAATTGTGTCACTTCTCTTGCGTTCATTGCAAGCAGAGTCAGTGTATATGCAACGGTTTGGGCCACCTAATTTGCCAGAATTGTACGTAATTATGACATAACATTGAAGGTTGTGCAATATAACAGGAATATTTAGACTAATGGATGCCACCCCTTAGATAAAATACAGAATGGTTCCGTATTTCACTGAAATGAAATGGCTAGCTAGTTAGCACGCGCTAATAAGCGTTTCAAACGTCACTCGCTCTGAGACTTGGAGTAGTTGTTCCCCTTGCTCTGCATGGGTAACGCTCCTTCGAGGGAGGCTGTTGTCGTTGTGTTCCTGGTTCGAGCCCAGGGAGGAGCGAGGAGAGGAACAGAAGCTATACTGTTATACTGGCAATACTAAAGTGCCTATAAGAACATCCAATAGTCAAAGGTTAATGAAATACAAATGGTATAGAGAGAAATAGTCCGATAATAACTACAACCTAAAACTTGTTACCTGGGAATATTGAAGACTCATGTTAAAAGGAACCACCAGCTCTCATATGTTCTCATGTTCTGAGCAAGGAACTTAAACGTTAGCTTTCTTACATGGCAAATATTGCACTTTTACTTTCTTCTCCAACACTTTGTTTTTGCAATATTTAAACCAAATTTAACATGTTTCATTATTTGAGGCTAAATTGATTTTATTTATGTATTATATTAAGTTAAAATAAGTGTTCATTCAGTATTGTTGTAATTGTCATTATTACAAATACATATTTCATTATTTATTTGAGGCTAAATTGATTTTTATTGATGTATTAAGTTAAAATAAGTGTTCATTCAGTATTGTTGTAATTGTCATTATTACAAATACATGTATCGGCATTTTTTGGTCCTCCAATAATCGGTATCGGCGTTGAAAAATCATAATCGGTCGACCTCTAGTCTCGACAATCAATACTTTAAATGATGCGATCGGGTGGCGAACAATGATTATCGGTTTGTTTAAACGACACTTACCAGCTATATGACTCAGAATGTCTCAAGTACAACCTTCTCTCACGGTGCATGCACCATTACTATTCTCAAAGGGCCAGCTTCCGCTTCCCGGTCGAGGAACAGCCAACCTCTGGTTCTGAACGGGAGGGAGGCCGGGGAGGTATCACGCCAACTAACGGAGACATTGGTGATCTGGTCACTTCGATATTACCAGGTCACAACAATAGCATGCATTTGATGGACAATGAAACAAATACGTTTCTATTAATAGAAAACGGCGTGTGAAATTACTTCACATCGATTAGAACCCCTCTGTTCTCTTAATGTGCAGTTCCACTGAAGGTGACCTTCAGTCCATTCGTTCTTTCAGGCAGGTACATAACAGCTGTGGTCCCATGTGCGTCAGGTGCTCGCACGACACTGTTAAGATACTGGATACATTTACGACTATTTCTAGAATCACATTTATATCAACCATTTTTCTACAACAAGCCAGCATCGCCGCTGGCTGCGTTGCTACTAGCTAGCCAAGCCTGGCTAGTTAACTATTTCTAAGCTAGCTAACTTTAACTAGTTACATCAAGTCAGCCACACAACAAAGGGTTGTGTCTTTGTTACAGCTAATGAGCTAACTTGCTAGCCGAACAGCTCACCTGTCAACAATGTTCTCATTATCTAAATACTTAAGTTATTTGATTGTTAGCCAAACCCTCGTGATATAGCCAGAGCTAACCACTTAGCGACATGCTAACGTTAGTTTAGCAAACACAACAACTACTAGCTAGTTCAACAGCTCAAACAAGCCTAAAAATGGCTGGTGTAGCTAGCTGTCATCGTTTAATTGAGAATTGACTCATCTTGGTTATAGAAAACTGTTTTGAATGTTGAGGCCCATTGTTGCATTTCCAGCTAGTTAGCAGACTAATCAACTCAGTGACAGATGAGATGACTAAGTTACTTTGAATGAACTCTGCATCTGTGCAGTTAGCTTGCTAACATGACTATGTGCACACTTTCATAACTTACAACCGATGCCGCTGCTAGGCTAGTTAACGTTAGTTACCCAGCATTCCGATACCGCTTTAACATTTCGCAGGATAGCCTATCAAACTTGATAAATACGTAACGTTAGCTAGTTGCTTACCACAAGGGTCCCTGTGTGTTGCCTTGGTAGTCTCTTTGCGGTCTGGCGTATCTCCTACAAGATCAACTGTGTTAACATTACAGTTGGGTACTGACGCCGGGATGTCATCAGTCTTGCTCACCATTATTTGGCAGCTAGTTAGTCAAAGGTGGCAACAAAAATCCGTTGTTCAAAATTGCTATGTGAATCTGTTAAATGCTCCTTATTTAGCTAACGGGCTAGCCAGCTACATGCAGAGGGTACGATCTTACAAAAACAAGTCTACAGAGGAAGGACAGTCAACGCTGAACATGGCAATCACACGTGGTTTCTCCTCCTCCTGACCTCTTTGCGTTCTTTCCCACCCCCCCAAAACACAGATAGAAGAATGAGACAGATATTTCACTGGATGTATAAATGTGAAGCATCCGGTTTGCGTTTTTACTCACTACCAAATATGGTAGTGAGAGGAAGCCTACTGGTGGGCAGTGGGAGAAGATGTAAAGAGATGGATTTTGGCCCACATTTAGCAAATATTTCTCATCAATTATACATTGGATCTCAATACAGTTTTCTGTTCCCAAAACTAGAATATGCTATGAACAGTATGGACTATGTTTTGTAAACTTTATCCTTTGCAAAATGTGTAAACAAATACTTTTTAGAAGGAGTGCAAAGGTAAATTGAGTTATTGCACACGCACACACAGAGTAGTTGTTCCCTAACGGAAATATGCAGATGTATACTAGAATGCTTGGCTCTGCCCACCTCCTTTCTTGTTCTGTGGTCTATCTTGGTATAATTCTAAAAAATATTTGGCCAAAACGTCTGGCTACGGGAAGCGCAGTGTGCCAAATAACTTCTTTAACTTTTTTTATGAACAGTTGTATCTAGGATCACAAAAATTATAACTTGGAATTTATTTTGGACATGTAATTTGTGCCCATATGGCATACTGGTATTACGAAATGTAGAATTTTTGTATAACATCATTCTTTGGTTATTATGGCTATAGGGGTGTGAAAAACTACTGCACTCAATATCAAAGCTGATGAACCAGGGATATAGGACTGAATAGGTTGACCTTTACCCATATTGGCCTACACTTCCGATGATGTTGTTGTTGTTGATGTTTATAAATTGGGTGGTTCGAGCCATGAATGCTGATTGGCTGACAGCCATGGTATATCAGACCGTATACCATGGGTTTGACAAACATTTTTACTGCTCTAATTACGTTGGTAACCAGTTTAAAATAGCAATAAAGCACCTCGGGTTTGTGATATATTGCCAATATACCATGGCTAAGGGCTGTGTCCAGGCACTCCGCATTGCGTTGTGCGTAAGTACAGCCCTTAGCCTTGGTATATACTGGTCATATACCACACCACCTTGGCCTTATTGGTTCAATATAAACATGTATGTATGTATACTGAACTCAAATATAAACGCAACATGCAACAATTTCAAAGATTTTGCTGAGTTTACAGTGCATATAAGGAAATCAGTCAATTGAAATAACTTCAATAGGACCTAATCATTAGGCCCGATTTCACATGACTGGGCAGGGGCGAAGGCACTGGGGAGCCCAGCCAATCAGAATGAGTTTTTCCCCACAAAAGGCCTTTATTAGAGACAGAAATATTCCTTTCTGTGATCTTTTATTTCAGCTCATGAAACATGGGACCAGAAATAAAACACTCATATATCTTTATTCGATATATGAGTGTCTATTAGAAGTATTCAACCCCCTGAGTCAATACATGCTAGAATCACCTTTAGCAGCAATTACAGCTGGGTAAGTCTCTAAGAGCTTTGCACACCTGGATTGTACAATATTCACCCATTATTATTAAAAACATTCTTCAAGCTCTGCCAAGTTAGTTGTTGATCATTGGTAGACAGCCATTTTCAAGTGTTGCCAAAGATTTTCATGCCGATTTAAGTAAAAACTATCTAGGCCACTCAGGAACATTCAATGTCGTCTTGATAAGCAACTCCAGTGTATATTTGTCTTGCTGAAAGGTGAATTTGCCACCCAGTGTCTGTTGGAAAGCAGAATTAACCAAGTTTTAACCCAGGATTTAGCTTGTGCTTAGCTCTATTGTTTCTTTTTATTTAAAAAAGCATGTACATAACGTGATGCAGCCACCACCATGCTTGAAATATGAAGAGTGGTACTGAGTGATGTGTTGTGTTGGATTTGCCCCAAACATAAAGCTTTGTAATCTGGACAAAATGATCATTTCTTTGCCAAATTTCTTTGCAGTATTACTTTAGTGCCTTATTGTAAACACGATGCATGTTTTGGAATATTTTTTATTCTGTACAGGCTTCCTTCTTTTCACTCTGTAATTTATGCTAGTTTTGTGGAGCAAGTACAATGTTGTTGATCCATCTTCAGTTTTCTCTTATCACAACCATGTAACTTTGTAACTGTTTTAAAATCCCCATTGGCCTCATGGTGAAATCCCTGAGTGTTTTCCTTCCTCTCTGGCAACTGAGTTAGGAAGAACACTTGTATATTTGTAGTGACTGGGTGTATTGATACACCATACAAAGTGTAATTAATAACTTCACCATGCTCAAAAGGAGGAGGTCAGAGACCTGTCATTGTGGTGCCAGGACAACAACCTCAAAGGAGCTTATCGGGAACAACATCAAACGGAAGGCCGAACACTTCCCATTAACATTGACGGGTTGTAGTGGAGCTGGTCGAGAGCTTCAAGTTCCTCTGTGTCCACATCAATATGGACCTATCATGGTCCAAAAACCCCAACACAGTGGTAAAGAGGGCACGACAAAGCCTCTTCCCCCTCAGGAGGCTGAAAAGATTTGGCATGGGCCCTCAGATCCTCAGAAAAGTTCTACAGCTGCACCATTGAGAGCATCTTGACTGGCTGCATCACCGCTTGGCATGACAACTGCTTGAACACAGAGAGTAGTGCCTACGGACCTGAACATCACTGGGGCCGAACTCCCTGCTATCCAGGACCTCTATACAAGGATGGGTCATAGGGAAGGCCCTAAAAATTCTCAAAGACTCCAGCCACCCAAGTCATAGACGGTTCTCTCTGCTACCGCATGGCAAGCGGTACCGGAGCGCTAAGTCTGGGACCAAAAGGCTCCTGAACAGCTTCTACCCCCAAGCCATAAGACTGCTAAATAGTTAACAAAATAGCTACCCGGACTATCTGCATTTACCCTTTTTGTACTAACTCATTTTGAATCTATGTACACACACTGGATTCTACCCACACATTCAAACTCATTAAGAAGGAAAGATATTCCACAAATTAACTTTTAACAAGGCACACCTTTTAATTTAAATGCATTCCAGGTGACTAGCTCATGGAGCTGGTTGAGAGAATGCCAAGAGTGTGCAAAGCTGTCATCAAGGGTGGCTACTTTGAAGAATCTAAAATATATTTTGATTTGTTTAACACTTTTTTGGTTACTAGATGATTTCATGTGTTATTTCATAGTTTTGATTTCTTCTATAATATTCTACAATGTAGAAAATAGTACAAATAAAGAAAAACCCTTGAATGAGTAGGTGTGTCCAAACTTTTGACTGGTACTGTACTTACAGTGCCATCCGTTTTGTCACTAAAGCACCTTATACCACCCACCACTGCGACTTGTATGCTCTAGTCGGCTGTCCCTCGCTACATATTCGTCGCCAGACCCACTGGCTCCAGGTCATCTACAAGTCCATGCTAGGTAAAGCTCCGCCTTATCTCAGTTCACTGGTCACAATGGCAACACCCATCCGTAGCACGCGCTCCAGCAGGTGTATCTCACTGATCATCCCTAAAGCCAACACCTCATTTGGCCGCCTTTCGTTCCAGTTCTCTGCTGCCTGTGACTGGAACGAATTGCAAAAATTGCTGAAGTTGGAGACTTTTATCTCCCTCACCAACTTCAAACATCTGCTATCTGAGCAGCTAACCGATCGCTGCAGCTGTACTTAGTCTATCGGTAAATAGCCCACCCATTTTTACCTACCTCATCCCCATACTGTTTTTATTTATTTACTTTTCTGCTCTTTTGCACACCAATATCTCTACCTGTACATGACCATCTGATCATTTATCACTCCAGTGTTAATCTGCAAAATTGTAATTATTCGCCTACCTCCTCATGCCTTTTGCACACAATGTATATAGACTCCCCTTTTTTTCTACTGTGTTACTGACTTGTTAATTGTTTACTCCATGTGTAACTCTGTGTTGTCTGTTCACACTGCTATGCTTTATCTTGGCCAGGTCGCAGTTGCAAATGAGAACTTGTTCTCAACTAGCCTGCCCGGTTAAATAAAGGTGAAATAAAAATAAATAAAAAACACTGACACTCCAACACACACTCATTCACACATAACACACAGGCACACATTCATCACACACACTTACACATTCGCCACATATGCTGCTGCTACTGTCAATTATCTATCCTGTTGCCTAGTCATTTTACCCCTACCTATATGTACATATGTACCTACATTTCCTTGTATCCCTGCACATCGACTCAGTACTGGTATCCCATGTATTTAGCCAAGCTATCATTGCTCATTGTGTATTTTCTCCTCGTGTTACTATTTTCTTCTTCTATTATTACTATAAATGTACACTGTTCAAAAGTTTGGGGTCACTTAAAAATTTCATTGTTTTTGAAAGAAAAGCAAATTTTTTTGTCCATTAAAATCACATCAAATTGATCAGAAATACAGTGTAGACATTGTTAATGTTGTAAATGACTATTGTAGCTGGAAACGGCTGATTTTTATGGAATATCTACATAGGCGTACAGAGGCATATTATCAGCAACCATCATTCCTGTGTTCCAATATTAGCCAATCAAAGTTTATCATTTTAAAAGGCAAATTGATCATTAGAAAACCCTTTTGCAATCATGTTAGCACAGCTGACAACTGTTGTCCAGATTAAAGAAGCAATAAAACTGTCCTTCTTTAGACTAGTTGAGTATCTGGAGCATCAGCATTTGTGGATTCGATTACAGGCTCAAAATGGCCAGAAACAAAGAACTTTCTTCTGAAACTCGTCAGTCTATTCTTGTTCTGAGAAATTAAGGCTGTTCCATGCGAAAAATTGCCAAGAAACTGAAGATCTCGTACAACGCTGTGTACTGCTCCCACCACAGAACAGAGCAAACTGGCCCTAACCAGAATAGAAAGAGGAGTGGGAGGCCCCGGTGCACAACTGAGGAAGAGGACATTAGAGTGTCTAGTTTGAGAAACAGACGCCTGTTGACTCCGGGATGCTGGCTATCTAGGTAGAATTGCAAAGAAAAAGCCATATCTCAGACTGGCCAATAAAAAGAAAATAATAAGATGGGCAGAAGAACACAGACACTGGACAGAGAAATATTGGAACTGTATTTGCAAGCTGGTTGCTTAAGGCGCGCACTCACTCACTGGCTAGTTTCCCCCAAGGGAATTAGTTTTGAATGTACCACACCGCCCTCTGCTGGACGTTGTCTGCAGATTACTTCTTGATTTCTACACAGTGGTGGATGGGAAAGCACTGCTCTCTGGGTGCATCGCAGCACTCTACAGTGGCGTCCTCTCCTTGTCTCCATTCCATCATCCACACTGATCTTTCACCTATCCTATATGTTTTCAGATCTGTGCAGAGGAGACAAGGAGAGGAAACCACTTTAGACTATGGAGATGCACCCCTTTCTCTCAAAGGCTCCTCCTTCTCTCATTCACACTGACCACCACACTGCCTTGCCTCTGCTTTCACACTGACTCCATTCGCTCTGTTATGATTTTGGTTTTGCTTTTGGGTGACTTTCACACTTTTCCCCCCTTTTTTCTTTATATTTCTTTCTCTTATTTTTTTCACCCGGTTTCTCTGGTACTCACCCCCCGCCCCCATCCTGTTTTGGCTGCCAGCGTTCACGCCCCTCTCATCCAGCCGCAGTGTGGGTGAGTTTGCCACCGCTGGCACTGCTCTACCTCACCCGGGTGCAGGTGCTCACAGTAAGTTCTCTCCCTCTCACTGGGCTCAGCCTCTAAATATTGGAAAAAAGTGTTATGAAGAGACGAATCTAAGTTTGAGGTGTTCGGATCACAAAGAAAATTTGTGAGATACAGAAAAAATGAAAAGATGCTGGAGGAGTGCTTGACATCATCTGTCAAGCATGGTGAAGGCAATGTGATGGTCTGGGGGTGCTTTGGTGGTGGTAAAGTGGGAGATTTGTACAGGGTAAAAGAGATCTTGAAGAAGGAAGGCTATCACTCCATTTCGCAACGCCATGCCATACCCTGTGGACGGTGCTTAATTGGAGCACATTTCCTCATAGAACAGGACAAGGACAATGACCCAAAGCACAGCTCCAAACTATGCAATAACTATTTAGGGAAGAGCAGTCAGCTGGTATTCTGTCTATAATGGAGTGGCCAGCACAGTCACCGGATCTCAACCCTATTGAGCTGTTGTGGGAACAGCTTGAGGTAATCTGAAGAGATTTCACCCCATGCTTCCTGAAGCACCTCCCACAAGTTGGATTGGCTTGATGGGCACTATGTAAGAAGTGCCCATCAAGCCAATCCAACTTGTGGGAGGTGCTTCAGGAAGCATGGGGTGAAATCTCTTCAGATTACCTCAACGAATTAACAACTAGAAGGACAAAGGACACAGTTATTATTTCAATAAAATATCATTATTTATAACCTTGTCATCATCTTGACTATATTTCCTATTCAGTTTGCAACTCATTTCATGTATGTTTTCATGGAAAACAAGAACATTTCTAAGTGACCCCAAACTTTTGAACGGTAGTGTATATATTTTTGTATTCTGTATTGTTGGGAAGGGCCCGTAATTAAGCATTTCACTGTTAGTCTACATCTGTTGTTTGCAAAGCATGTTTTTGATATTCAATGTCAATGTGCTTTTTTATTTACACCCATCTACCAATAGGTGTCCTTCTTTGTGAGGCATTGGAAAACCTCCCTGGTCATTATGGTTGAATCTGTGTTTGAAATTCACTGCTCGACTGAGGGATCTTACAGATAATTGTATGTGTGGGGTACAGAGATGAGTCAGTCATTCAAAAATAATGTTAAACACTATTATTGGAGTGAGTCCATGGAACATATTATGTGACTTGTTAAGCATGTTTTTAATCCTGAACCTATTTAGGCTTGCCATAACAAAGGGGTTGAATACTTATTGACTCAAGACATTTCAGCTTTTCATTTCTGATGAATTTGTAAACATTTATTTGAAACATAATTCCACTTTGACATTATGGGGTATCACACACCATCTCAATTTAATAAAACACATTTTTAACCTTTTTTGATCTTGTCTCATCGCTGCAACTCCCCAACGGGCTCGGGAAGCAAAGGTTGAGTCATGCGTCCTCCAAAACATGACACCGACCCGCTTAACCTGGAAGCACCAATGTGTTGGAGGAAACACCGTTCAACTGATGACCGAGGTCAGCCTGCAGGCTACCGGCCCATCAGAATGAGTTAGAACGCCCGGCCAAACCCTCATCTTACCCGGACAACGCTGGACCAATTGTGCGCCGCACTATGGGACGGCCAGTTGTGATACAGCCCAGGATCAAACCCGGGTCTGTAGTGAAGCCTCTACCACTGCAATGCAGTGCATTAGGAGGCCCCAATTTAATCAATTTTAATGCAGGCAGGAACAAAGGAAAATGTGGAAAAAGTCAAGAGGTGTGTATACTTTATGTATGTATATGTAAACTCAGCAAAACAATATATGTCCTGTCACTGTCAACAGCGTTTACTTTCAGAAAACTTAACATGTTATGTTCATACAAATATTTACACATGTTTCAACAACTGAAACAAACTGAACAAGTTCCACAGACATGTGACTAACAGAAATGCAATAATGTGTCCCTGAACAAAGTGGGGGTCAAAATCAAAAGTAACAGTCAGTATCTGGTGTGGCCACCAGCTGCATTAAGTACTGCAGTGCATTTCCTCCTCATGGACTGCACCAGATTTGCCAGTTCTTGCTGTGAGATGTTACCCCATTCTTCCACCAAGGCACCTGCAAGTTCCCGGACATTTCTGGGGGGGAATGGCCCTAGCCCTCACCCTCCGATCCAACAGGTCCCAGACGTGCTCAGTGGGATTGAGATCCAGGCTCTTCGCTGGCCATGGTAGAACACTGACATTCCTGTCTTGCAGGAAATCACGCACAGAACGAGCAGTATGGCTGGTGGCATTGTCATGCTGGAGGGTCATGTCAGGATGGGCCTGCAGGAAGGGTACCACATGAGGGAGGAGGATGTCTTCCCGGTAATGCACAGCGTTGAGATTGCCTGCAATGACAACAAGCTCAGTCCGATGATGCTGTGACACACTGCCCCAGACCATGATGGACCCTCCACCTCCAAATTGATCCCTTGCTCCTGTCTAGGCGTCTCACAGTACGGACATTGCAATTTATTGCCCTAGCCACATCTGCAGTCCTCATGCCTCCTTGCAGCATGCCTAAGGCACGTTCACGCAGATGAGCAGGGACCCTGAGCATTTTTTTTCTTTTTTTTCACAGAGTCAGTAGAAAGGCCTCTTTAATGTCCTAAGTTTTCATAACTGTGACCTTAATTGCCTACCATCTGTAAGCTGTTAGTGTCTTAATGACCGTTCCACAGGTGCATGTTCATTAATTGTTTATGGGTTATTGAACAAGCACGGGAAACAGTGTTTAAAACCTTTACAATGAAGATCTGTGAAGTTATTTTGATTTCTACGAATTATCTTTGAAAGACAGGATCCTGAAAAAGGGACGTTTATGTATCTAGATTTCAGAGCTGGTGTTCGTCATCAAACTGTATAATCCAGGGTAACGCATTCAAAAATATAACACACGATAGACAAACTTTAGTCAAACCTAACTTTTATTCAAATAACATGTACAGCTCTATGCTCTACAGTAAGCTAACACAGTAGTGCGGTAGAGACGGAGGTTGGGGGGTGCTCAGCAAGGGACCATATGACACAGCACACCTCGGGGTCTTGAGAGGAGGCGCCTTCAGAGTGTCTCACGGCATACATTGTGTTGTATGAAGTGGTGCCTTTTTTATTGCTTGAAAAGACCAAAAATATCAAACAAGATTAAAACCAAATACTTATTAAAATGCCCATGTAGCGGACATGAGTCGGACTCGATGAGGTAATGGTGACACCCACTAGTATGAAATAATGTTGCGGATTTACCTCAGTGATCTCTGACTTTGTCGGGATTGACCTCTGGGCGTCAATGGCAACAACAACAAAAAAATGGCTCATCAAAATGGAAGACATTCTCTGCAGGAGAAATGTATTCAAATGTCTCCCTCATCCTAATTTTCTTCATGCTAGTGAGTAAATGTATAGAGAAACATTTGAGGAAATGTGGAATTGGAAACCAGATAGAATATAGAAGTGATATAGTATCTCAAAAGTCTTTACTTGATTCCTTGTGTCTGTTCTCCTTGACACCTCCTCAAAGCATCAGAAGGAAGAAAGGAGAGCAGGATGGGAAGATATGAGTTTTCTATGAATAATCAACTAAATGATTTTATGATTCATCCTCCCCCTGGTATCCAGAAAGAGGATAACATTGACAGAACTCAACACTAAGGCTTGCCTAATAAATCAGACTGATATGAATTATTGGTATACAGTCTGAAACAAAGTTTCCTTACAAGCCAGAATCTTCAATAAAATTACTTTTGAACTTACTCTACCTGTTGTGAGGTTGGTCCTTCAGAACATCCACAGGAAAGTATTATTTACCCAACGTTTACCTGCCGTTGCAATTTCTATCACCTGGCACATTCGCAAATCCATGTAAACACCTGCAAGACTTCGGTTAGTATTCATTCATCTCGTGCATGTACTTCCGTCTCGCGCATATTCCTTTGGTCTCGAGCAAACGAATATTGATTGCCACACACAGAGACCTGCGTTTTGAAGTTGGTTTACTAATTTTGATCAACTGAATGCCCAACCCCACGCACAATTGGCTGAGTAAGTTCAAATATAATTGTATTCAACATCCGTGGCACTCAAGGGACGTTTCGTTTTTTTCTATGTAATTGTGCATGGCTGTGCTGTAACGTTACGCAGCATAGTCACAGCGCGACTACTCTAAGACAGAACACCAGACAACTGTGTTGGGCCTCTTTGGCTCATCATTGTCACCATAAGACATCTTTCACCACAATCTGATTCAACAGGATATTAAAAGCTGTTTAGCATTTTGATTCATTAAGAATAAAGGGATAGTGTTTTTATTTGTTATTTATCTGTGATATAATATCGTATCAGCGTGTCACTCTTACACATTTCAATGTCCAAAATGTGTCAGATTTGAAGTGTCAGTCTTCTCTGTTCTTATTGCTTAGTTGTAGAGTATTTTGGACATGGCTGGCTCTAGCCACAGACCACATCTGTACCTACATCACTATAAGCACAGGTATATCACAAGTACATAATCCAAGGATGTTTGCTTTACACGAAAGCTTAACAGTCTAACTTCTAGTTCCCTAAGAATCACATGTGCTGTATAAAAACATTTTCAATGAGGATTGCCATGTTACTGTAATTCTGATATTGAATAGGGAATGTGTTCTCAGGAGCTGAGGAAATAGTGCACAGTCATGACAAATTGCTTGCCTGCAGGCTACGGGTTAAATTACATTGACCATTAATCTGGGCACCATGGCAGAACCTCCTTGCATTTTTTTTACACGGAAAGAACGTTGTTCCTATGGGACATGGGACATCTTTTAGGGGGCTTGACCGCAATTGTTGCCAGCAACGGTAACCTTTGCAATTTGTCAGTTGGTTACTTTTCAGTAATGAGACAGGCTCTTCTTACATTGTTGTTTTTTACAACGTTAAATGTCTGCACTAAATTCAACCCATCTTCACTTATTCAAAGGCATTCCATGACAATTCCTCCTCCAAATGCCTTATAAACAGATAAATACGGAAAATAACAATAGTTTTATAACATTATGTGATATAATAAACAATCAGTTAAATAAGTTTAAATATTAAGTTAAACAATTGTAATAAAACATATCCTTCTAATACCTTTTACACTATTCCATTTTACTACATGTACTTAATAATCCATAGACGACTCTTCCTGTGTGGTTCAGTTGGTATAGAACGGTACTGCTAACGCTACGGTTGTGGGTTTGATTCCCATGGGGGACCCGTATGAAAACCTATACACTTATTTACTGTAAGTGTCTGCTAAATGACAACATTTTTTTTTTTTATGTCCTCCCTGTTATATTTAGTTATAATCAGACTATATATATATATGTGTGTGTATATGTACATTCATATAAGGGTTATGATATATACCTACCGAGATAAACGGTTTAAAAATGTAAGAATCTGACATTGAATGTAAAATCCACCAATTTCATCAACTAAAAGCTCATAAAAAGTCAAATAGATTAGGCTAAATCTTCAGATCCATTGACACCCCACATCTTAATCTGTTTGGGTGCTATTCTGTCTACACCACTGGGGTCCGTCAAGTGCAACTCAATGTCATTGGCTTTTTCTATTGTGTCAAATAATGACTTTCAACAGATGCTGCCTCCACAGCTTGGAATCTACCGTGTATATAACCAATATGACCCTTTTACTTAAGAAACATTTTCTCCTCTCAGCTCTCTGAGACTTGAGACAAATCTGCCAGAATGCCCTAACAACCCTTTTTGCTTGACTAGTAATAGTGAAATCAATAGTGAAATCAAATCAGCCATAAAAACACAAAGAATTAAAATCAAATCAAACACTCTTCTCTGTGTACGGTATTACAAACACCTCACAAAACCTGAGAGAAACATCTGGCCAAACTGGTCCCAATATATTATCACCCAAAAGTGTCCTGTTTATGCAAAGCATCTGCTAGATTACAACCTATTCCTATTTACCCAGGAACTCCAGTCTCATCCAAAAGCTTCAACAATGTTTGAAGATATCCCCCTAGTGGTTTTGGGGCTGTGGTTGGCCCTGTCTGGGAGTATCGTTGGACGGGGCCACAGTGTCTCCCGACCCCTCCTGTCTCAGCCTCCAGTAATTATGCTGCAATAGTTTGTGTCGGGGGGCTAGGGTCAGTCAGTTATATCTGGAGTATTTCTCCTGTCTTATCCAGTGTCCTGTGTGAATTCAAGTATGCTCTCTCAATTTTATCTCTCTCTTTTTTCTCTTCTTTCTCTCTCTTTTCTTTCTTTCTCTCTCTCTTTCTCTCTTCTCTCAGAGAACCTGAGCCCTAGGACAATGCCACAGGACTACCTCGCCTGATGACTACTTGCTGTCCCCAGTCCACCTGGTCGTGTTGCTGCTGCATTTTCAACTGTTCTCCCTGCGACTATGGAACCCTGACCTGTTCAACGAACGTGCTACCCTGCTGTTTTCGACTCTCTCTCTACGGCACCTGCTGTCTCTAACTCTGAATGATCGGCTAATAATCCTGAGGTGCTGACCTGTTGCACCCTCTACAACCACTGTGATCATTATTATTTGACCCTGCTGGTCATATATGAACGTTTGAACATCTTGGCCATGTACTGTTATAATCTCCACCCGGCACAGCCAGAAGAGGACTGGCCACCTCTCAGAGCCAGATTCCTCTCCAGGTTTCATCCTAGGTTTTCTGACTTTCTAGGGAGTTTTTCCTAGCCACCGTGCTTCTACATCTGCATAGCTTGCTGTTTGGGGTTTTAGGCTGGGTTTCTGTGTAGCACTTTGTGACACTTTGTGATGTAAAAAGGGCTTTATGAATACATTTGATTGATTGATTGTAATCCTGTGATCTAATATGTGTTTTCGTTTTTTTTAAGTTCAGAGGCACATTTTATTTGAAACCCAGTAAGATTTTTGTGTCAGGCCAGTGAACTAATGTTACTTTAAATTATTGTATAACATATACAGTGCCTTGCGAAAGTATTCGCCCCCCTTGAACTTTGCGACCTTTTGCCACATTTCAGGCTTCAAACATAAAGATATAAAACTGTATTTGTTTGTGAAGAATCAACAACAAGTGGGACACAATCATGAAGTGGAACGACATTTATTGGATATTTCAAACTTTTTTAACAAATCAAAAACTGAAAAATTGGGCGTGCAAAATTATTCAGCCCCCTTAAGTTAATACTTTGTAGCGCCACCTTTTGCTGCGATTACAGCTGTAAGTCGCTTGGGGTATGTCTCTATCAGTTTTGCACATCGAGAGACTGACATGTTTTCCCATTCCTCCTTGCAAAACAGCTCGAGCTCAGTGAGGTTGGATGGAGAGCATTTGTGAACAGCAGTTTTTAGTACTTTCCACAGATTCTCGATTGGATTCAGGTCTGGACTTTGACTTGGCCATTCTAACACCTGGATATGTTTATTTTTGAACCATTCCATTGTAGAATTTGCTTTATGTTTTGGATCATTGTCTTGTTGGAAGACAAATCTCTGTCCCAGTCTCAGGTCTTTTGCAGACTCCATCAGGTTTTCTTCCAGAATGGTCCTGTATTTGGCTCCATCCATCTTCCCATCAATTTTAACCATCTTCCCTGTCCCTGCTGAAGAAAAGCAAGGCCCAAACCATGATGCTGCCACCACCATGTTTGACAGTGGGGATGGTGTGTTCATGGTGATGAGCTGTGTTGCTTTTACGCCAAACATAACGTTTTGCATTGTTGCCAAAAAGTTCAATTTTGGTTTCATCTGACCAGAGCACCTTCTTCCACATGTTTGGTGTGTCTCCCAGGTGGCTTGTGGCAAACCTTAAACGACAGTTTTTATGGATATCTTTAAGAAATGGCTTTCTTCTTGCCACTCTTCCATAAAGGCCAGATTTGTGCAAAATACCACTGATTGTTGTCCTATGGACAGAGTCTCCCACCTCAGCTGTAGATCTCTGCAGTTCATCCAGAGTGATCATGGGCCTCTTGGCTGCATCTCTGATCAGTCTTCTCCTTGGGTTTCCCATGAGCTGAAAGTTTAGAGGGACGGCCAGGTCTTGGTAGATTTGCAGTGGTCTGATACTCCTTCCATTTCAATATTATCGCTTGCACAGTGCTCCTTGGGATGTTTAAAGCTTGGGAAATCCTTTTGTATCCAAATCCGGCTTTAAACTTCTTCACAACAGTATCTCGGACCTGCCTGGTGTGTTCCTTGTTCTTCATGATGCTCTCTGCGCTTTTAACGGACCTCTGAGACTATCACAGTGCAGGTGCATTTATACGGAGACTTGATTACACACAGGTGGATTGTATTTATCATCATTAGTCATTTAGGTCAACATTGGATCATTCAGAGATCCTCACTGAACTTCTGGAGAGAGTTTGCTGCACTGAAAGTAAAGGGGCTGAATAATTTTGCACGCCCAATTTTTCAGTTTTTGATTTGTTAAAAAAGTTTGAAATATCCAATAAATGTCGTTCCACTTCATGATTGTGTCCCACTTGTTGTTGATTCTTCACAAACAAATACAGTTTTATATCTTTATGTTTGAAGCCTGAAATGTGGCAAAAGGTCGCAAAGTTCAAGGGGGCCGAATACTTTCGCAAGGCACTGTATAGTGTGCTGTAGGCCTACCTATTGTATGACCAATGGAATAAAGAAAGATTCAGTGGGATAGGACGGCATGACTACCCCTCTTGGACCTGTGGGACCTTTGCCAGTGAAGGCCAACAATGAAGATCTGAAGATCAATCGTGTTCACAGCAAGGACATACAAGAGATGCAGATGCTCAAACGCTACCCAACTGTGACTCAGCGCAACAGAGGTCAGACACATTTTTTCTACAAGGGCGACCCAGTGTTGATTTATGGTTGGCCCTAAAACGACACAGTAGGGTAAGGTAATTGCACAGTAGGTGCTGTGGTCTAAGGCTACAGGCCATAGGTTAAACTAACCTCCACAAAGGACGCCACACTCGGATAAGGCCCCATAATAACGTTATATAGAGCGACGCCAGTGTAAATGCATTCAACTACATGATTCCACACATTGACGTGAAGTGATTTGTAACAACAACCCCCTTTGGGTGTTCGTAAACCTGGAAGTTTGAGTTAATTCAGGTCATGTCAAAATGTATAATTATAAAAAGTGTCCATTATAGCAATACATCTAAATACCAGTCATTAGAGTTAATAGGATTATAATCAACAATGCTATATTAATTTCAGAATCAATTCCATCAAGGTGTAGGACAATGGGCAATTTACAGTATTAATAAAATCAGACGGTCATAGGGATGATGATTACAATTATTATGATGATAGTAATGATGATGCTAGTGATGATGATGCATTTCTAGGGATGGTCACAGTGGGGCTAGCTATTCAGCCTTGATCTGACCAGCCAGCAGGTGGCGCTGTGGCCGTGGCTGCCATTCTAGGAGGAGCTCCATCCTGGGGCTCCATTGGCCCCTCTCCACCCCCCTCCTCCTCCCCTCTTTCCCCCACCAGAGGAGGCTGTCTGTGGGCCGGGGAGTGGGAATGCCTGGCCCTGGACCTGTGGTGCCTGCGGTGAGGGTGGAGGAACAGCGCTGGGTCAGGCATGGCGGTGGGCTCTGCGGGACCCATCACCTTCTCCTGGGGGACACACTCCCTGGCCCTCTCCGCCCGGAGCTGGTGCCCTGATGTGGCCCTGCTGCCCCTGCGTTTAGGCTTTACCACAGGGGAGGCAATGGCGGAGCTGGCATTGGAGGCATTGGAGAAACCAGAGGGCGACTGAGGAGAAAATGGAGAAAAGGTGGCGGTGTCCCACTCAGCTGCTTGGCTGTACTGGAGCCCAGGGGGTTTCCCATGATGATCCCTATTCTCCCGGTTCTCCCTGAGGGCCTGCTGCCTCTGCTGCAGTCTCTGGTGGTGCAGTTTCTGGCGGGCGGCGTGCAGCTGGAAGGAGAGGTAGGCTGCCGCCTCGGTCTGCTTCTGCAGCTCTGTGTTGAGCACTGTGGAGCGGTGGCTGCGGCTCTTCAGCTCGTCCAGGAAGCGGCGCTCCTTGTCCTTGAGGTTAGCCCGCAGCGCGCCTACCAGCGCCCCCTTGTGAATCAGCTCTTTACGCAGCTCTCCCAGGGTGCACTGCTGCTCGGCCAGGCGATCTTCAACCTCCAGACAGCGGGCCTCCAGCTGCTCTTCCTCCTCCGCCAGGTCTGAGGACAGACACACAAACACACAAACAGATAAGCACACACAAGTCAAATCATCAGAGATTCACAGACAGATGACTAACATACAGACAGAAAAACATGCCCCAAATGCAGCTGCCAGATTTACATTAAGGGCAGTGTGTACTTGGCATCTATTACCCACACATAGCACTCCTAACCCCATCCCCCAACCCCCTGTTCATCTGGACATAGGACCAGAGAACAGATCATAGAGCACATACAGAGAAATAACACACAGCCTGGATATGATCCAGTCAGTCAAATGGATATGAAATGAAGTAATGTGACCAGAGCTTGCTGCTTTCAATCACTAATTTACCCTCAATGCACATTTGTGGATAATCTGGCAGATAGGAAATGGTATGTGGGTTTAGGGATTGCCTGGACAAAGGCAGAAGACTGAGCACATATGTGCAAAGGATTACAGAGCCATTGAGGAAATCCCTGCCAGTAGCCACCACCCAATCCCTACCAACCACGGCATGGCCACTGGCAGGATGTGCCATCTGCTGCCACTTACCCACTATAGAGAGAGATTGAAGATAGCAGACTGGCAGACTGCTCACGTGCAGTGGTGGTGTGATTGGAGGGGAAGGAAGGTGATTGTTTTGGTGGGTTGGTGGCCGATATTTAATTCAATCTAGTAACATAATAACTTATTTCCCAGTGGACAAAATTGGCTGCACTGATGTCATCATTACACCAGGAATTGGCAGTGATAACATCATTGCATCCAGTTTTAACCGCCAGTTTAAAATCATTGTACAACATTTGCAGGGGTTTTTGGTCAAACCTACGGTTCTCCATCACATTGAAATCCCTCTAGTAGGAAAAAAGCCTTAGTCAGACCTAACTGTAGCTGTACTGTAGCTGTGGATTTGGGCTTAGACAGCTGTGCAAACGGAGAGGAATTACACCACAGCCTCTGGTACGCTGGTTGACCCAAGAATTAGGTCAAAGAAGACGGATGGGAAGGAAGAATCCCCCAAAAAGAGGAGCAAAAGGTGCTGTGATTAGTTGAAACTTTGATATGAAATCCTTGTAAAATGATCAGTAGAGATATTCGTTAGGCCTATATTGTGATTGCTGCATTACGTTTAGAATAGGAGGAACCTGATATTCATATAAGTAGCCCTTCCTTCCTCTATCTCCTTTCTCACCCTCCTCTCTTTCTCTTGTTCTTCTCTCCTCTCATCCCTCTTAATCCCTCTCTCTGTACCAGTCTCTCTCATTCCATACCTCTTTCTCCATCCCTCTGTCTTAATTATTCTCCCGATCCCAATCACTATTTTACAGATAATTCTTTCTCCGTCTCTGTTTCTCCCCTCCCTCCCTTCATGTCTCTCTCCCCTCCCCCTTTCTCTGGGTAACCCCAGCTCTCTCTCTCCTGGGTGTAGTTCTCCCTGGTCTCTGTCTAACTGTCACCCACTAGACCAGGGTGGTGAGGTCATGCTACAAATATAGAAAATGCTATGTAATCTAATCTCCATTTCTCCATCCTTTTCCCCTCCCCCTTTCTCTCTCGCTCTCCCTCTTTCTCTCACTCCCTCTTTAGTACTTTATCTATCTCTCTCTTTCTCTCTCTCCCCTCTCTCACTCCCTCTTTACCACTTTCTCTATCTCTCTCTTTCTCTTACTGTCCCTCTAACACTTTCTTGTGCCCCCCTAACTGTACCATCCTCCCTTGTCCCTCCACCTCTCTGTCTCAGCAAACAGACTGTAATTTGATCCCTCCACCAGGGCACAGAGGAACATGAGAGGGGAGTAAAAATGGATGGATCAATTTGCGAGGATGGAAGAGTGAGGGGGCTGTGGCGGAGTGATAGAGCAAGGGATGGACTGCTCTGGAAAAAGAGGGGGGTCCTGATGAGTTCTAATGGGCTGCAGATGGGCATGACCCCCCCATCTCCTCCTTTCTTTCTCTCCACCACCCTTCCCTCCCATCCCCTCTGTCTCTGTAATTATCTAAGCTAAGATATTAGCATAATATCCATCTTGTATCTAGACATTCCAATTCAACAAACAACCTATTAAGGTGCACAGCCCTTTGTCTGATGGTTCATATTCATGAACTTGAACTCTGCTGCCAATCTACACAATTCCCATCCTCCTATATGTTTTTCCTGGTAACAGCAAATCAAGCCATAAAATGTGAATCCCCTATATGATGATTGTTTTGGAATATGGTCTTTATGGGAGAGGGAGAAGGGAGAGATTGTTTGGGGAGGTCGATCACAGGGATGTCCGTTGGGGGATGGGTAAAGTGAGGGTTACTGCCATGAGGGTGCGATGGGGAGTTGGGGTGATGAGCCAAAGAGGACAAACAGTCAGTGTCACAAAGCCAAGCTTGGAGAGAGGGGGGGGGGGAGAAAGAAAGAAAGAGGGACACAGAACTTACCCAGTTCACTCTTGCCTGGAGGCTTCACATTCAGCTCAGATGTCAACTCTGAGAAAACAGAGACAAGAAATGAGACATCAGTGAGACAGAGACATGAATGAGTAATGTGTGAGACAGAAATTAGTAATATGAGTAAGTCTAGGAGACAGATAGGAATATAAAAATATAAAAGAAATGAATGCGGGGATGTGTCTCATTGAAAGACTAAATGCTAAAACTGATCGAAACTAGGGATTCATATATTTTCCAGGGAAATAACGCAAAAATCGGAAGTGCCATCATAGCCGCGGGAAGTACGGGTGCTGCAGCACCCCCTGATAAATCACCCCAAAAAATACAAAACTCTTTATTACTCCTGTATGAGTGGAGCAAAATACTCTTCAACAGAATATTTCCTCAGCACTCATATGGGCAGCAAGTCGGCTAGGCTATGAGTCAGCGCAGAGAAGCAGGGGAAATGTTATTGCGGTATTTTGACAAGAGACGTGCTTTGATAATGCAACCTATGGATTACAGAATAAAGTTAGGGATTTTCATGCAAGACAGGAATCAGGATTTTAGGTTTCACTAGGATTGAGACTGGATAGGAAAATAGCCTAGGCTCTAGGACAGGAGAAGACTACATTTTCCTCATGCCTCCCCGAATTGTTAACAGACTTCATGTCTGTGACAGAGATGCCTATGTAGTGAATTGTGTATAAGCCTATCAAATTTGTGACTGTCTGAAGATTCACCATGACAGCTAAAAGAGGCACACGTTATTTTGTAGTCAAAAGGCTTATAGTAGGGGTTTCCTGTAGGGTTTGCATTCGGGTCGCGTGTGCAGTCCGGCAGTGTCAATTATGAATGCACTTTGAATTTATGGTGACTTTGTGTGAAGTCAATGCGCTAGATAGACTAAAGGCTTCATTGACAATTTGTTTGGATAATCTGCTGTTTTGTTTTTTGGTGATCTGACACTGCGCATGTGTAGGGCCTGCATTAGTGCTAACATTGGGGGGAAATTGTGTCATTTTTCATGTCTTTCATTACATTTTTTCAGGAAATGTGAACAGTGTTCTCGGGACAGTCCCGGGATCCCTGTTACCCATGTTCATCTCTACTTGTGATTGTAGTGCTATTGAAGTAGCCTAGCGGCAGGGTAACCTAGTGGTTAGAGTGTTGGGCCAGTAACTGAAAGGTTGCAAGTTCAAATCCCTGAGCTGAAAGGTTGCAAGTAGGAATCCCTGAGCTGACAAGGTACACATCTGTCATTCTGCCCCTGCCTCCTAGGCCATCATTGAAAAATAAACCGTTTAAAAAAATTGTTGCTATTGAATATGTCCAATATATTTGTTTGCATATAGTCTGTCAAGTAACTTGATTGCAGACATTTCAAACATACATGATTAGGGCCTTGTGTAGACTGGACATACAGTAATCACATTGAGTTAAACTGATTCTGTTTATCTGGGTGGACTCTAAGCACTTCTCCAGTCAGCACAGACAGACGCCATGCTTGGGTTGCCCTCAAGGACAAAGACTAAAATATACTGTGCAGTATTTATTTTCTTTCCCTGCCCATGCCCTCTCACTCACATGAATAGACAGTTTACCTCCCAAAATAAGCACAGTAAATCCTTTAACCTATCACCCTTCTTTGCTTGCTCAGCAAATCCCACCAACCTCCACAGAGAGAGACAGACAGACAGACAGACAGACAGACAGACAGACAGACAGACAGACAGACAGACAGACAGACAGAAAGAAAGAAAGAAAGAAAGAAAGAAAGAAAGAAAGAAAGAAAGAAAGAAAGAAAGAAAGAAAGAAAGAAAGAAAGAAAGAAAGAAAGAAAGAAAGAAAGAAAGAAAGAAAGAAAGAAAGAAAGAGAAAGGGATGATGAAAGAGAAAGAGGAGGAGGATAATAGATGAACCACAGCAGAGAGGAGGAATCAGACCCTCTGACTACCAGGAACAGGAAGATATTGACCTGTGGTTCCCTTTCATGGAAACAAACCCTGGCTGTAGTGGGGAGAGGATTCACTGAGGTAAACCTGCTCTGTTAAAGTTAATAGTCCCAAGGAACTATTGCGCTGAGAGACTAGTACAGTAGGCTACATTGAGTTTGTATCTAAGATTTGATGGCTATAGCATCTTTGCTGTGTATAGGCCTAGTCTGTCAGTCAAACCATAACACCATGTGGTGATGCCCTTTAACTCAACAGTAGGAGAGCTGAGGGCAGAGAAGAGATGCATCGATAGGGATGCTTCATGGCCTTCTTGGCTACATCTTGTTCTGCAGTGAGGGCTCCCTCTGCATGGCTTGCAGTAATACTGCTGTTGTAAAGAGGGTCACAGTCTACTCCACTAGTCTAATTTGATCTGACCACCCCTTCTCTCTCTCTTGCTCTCTGGATCTGTTCTTGGCTGCTGACATGTCAAGTGGACAGAGCTGAGCCTCCTTCATATGGGTTATGACATCTGTCTATGGATTATGTATGATGTGTGTGTGTGAGAGAGAGAGATAGAGTGTATTAATTCTATAATGGATTCTGTCCCACATCACTTGCCACAAAGCCTGATTAAATACATACCACACCATACATTAGTCACTGACAGGAAATGATGTAATTGTGTGTGTGTGTTTGTGATGTATAGACTCACCGGTGCATCGTTTCTGCAAGGACAGGATCTCCAGGTGTAGGCCATGCAGTAGGGTGAGATGTTCCTGTCTGAGAAACACTGTACTCCTCTCAACACTCTTCATTTGCATGTCCAAGGTGGAGCCTGTAGGTTCCATGATGACACACCTGTCCTGCACCCTGCACAGAGAATGGGGTCAGAGGGTGTTAATTAAGCAATAAGGCACTAGGAGGTGTGGTATATGGCCAATATACCACAGCTAAGGTCTGTTCTTACGCACAATGCAACGTGGTTTATAATGGATGTTTTGAGCCCTGAATGCTGATTGGCTGACATCCGTGGTATATCAGACTGTATACCACAGGTATGACAAACCATTTATTTTTACTGTTCTAATTAAGTTGGTAACCTGTTTATAATAGCAGTAAGGCACCTCGGGGGTTTGTGGTATATGGCCAATATCCCACGGCTAAGGGCTGTATCCAGGCACTCCACTTTGCGTCGTGCATAAGAACAGCACTTAGCCGTGGTATATTGGCTATATATATACCACTTAGTGCCTTGTGGCCTAATTATACCTGCATGTGTATAAGTGTCACTTTTCTGCTACTAATGATGAACAATAATAAAAGGATTACAAATGTGTGTGTGTGTGTGTGTGTGTGTGTGTGTGTGTGTGTGTGTGTGTGTGTGTGTGTGTGTGTGTGTGTGTGTGTGTGTGTGTGTGTGTGTGTGTGTATAATGATGCATTTGCAGTATCTTTCCCCCTTCTTTATTGAACTTCCCTGTAGGTTCATTATTTAATGTTACTTTATAATGCAGTTTAGAATACCACCTGACATACATTTTCATTAAGCATTACAACAAGAGAAACACCGAATTCTCCATATATTCTAAGATAAATAAAAACCCACATTGATTGATGATGGTGATGTCAGGCAAGATAACGTGTGTATGAGTTCACCATTGAGGTCATGCGGTAAAAGGTTCATTGATCACCCAATAGAGAGATGGGAGAAACCAACGCAACATGCTTGGTAGGTTACGGTATGTTGACAGTCCTAATACCAGTATATATCAATTTATCAGTAGATTACATGCCTACAATACACTCAATAGATGTGGAAATGTTATGAAAATGATCCATGCTTACCGTGCTATTTTAGATAATTTTGAACGGAGTCCCACAGAATTACTATATGGAATTCATAAGATCTATAAACAAGTTCTTCGATCCATACATGATTGTTTTCCAGGAATGTTCCAAAACCATTTATACTATTCGTCCAATAATTGAGCTCAATTCAACATTATCTGCCGACGACAACGTTGTATCAAGGACGAAAGACGACGAATCTATCAAGGATAGCCTGTATGCAGAAAAAAATCAGCGACGCATCGCACAACGGTCCTGGGAGGCTACAACAGGATAAATATATATTCCTTACTGCCGCACCATCTCGCTGCGTCAGTCAATGTTATTGCAAAAATAATACTCATAACAAGGTCACCATAAGCAAGTAGATTGTAGCCTACATCTGTGTAACATATTGAAACGGAGCGCGATACATTTCGACAGGCGCAGCATCCCTCTCCTCCCTCGTCCGTTGGGTTGCGCTGGTTGAGCTGGTACTGTAGGCTACTGTCGTATGATGAAAACAAGACATCGTGACCGGAACACGCGAGATGATCGTACGACTAGAGTGCAGCTTGTTGTAAGAAGTGGCCGTACCCAATATCGACTTTTGCCAGGATCGATATAGCAGTAGTCCGAAGGAAGAGACAGGACAGGAGAGCCTTTATTATGAATATTAAAATGACTGTACTTTTGGATAGACAAATGTTGGGGTGGCACCAAAGCCTGTTTATTCCAGCCAGGCCTCTTACGATATCAAATGGGCTACTTTGAGAATATGCACTCCAAATAAATGACTTAATTTCAGGACCATGGACAGGGTCATTGCTCTTGAGGAGGGGGGGGGGGGGGGGGGGGGGGGCAATGTCTTGCTAGGCTTGACGGATAGGCCTAGCTGTTAAGACTATAGGGAAATGATCTACGTTTCTAAATAGTTTCTCAACATTTGGCATAATAATTAGGCTTAATTGGCCATGAATTAAGTCTGTCAATCATTGAGTCAACCTGGTCTCAGAGCATTTAGTATTTTTCTTTACGTTAATCCGAGACCCCACATTTAGTATGAAGTATGATATGCTACATTTGGTATGATATTTATTAATTTGTGAATGTCCATCACCCATTCGTATGATATGTTACAAATTACAATTTGTATTATATGTTACGAATTTGCAAAACGTACAATATGTTATGAATTTGCTAAATGTATGATATCTTTACGAATTCAAGCTAGGTGGCTACGGTTAGCTAGTTGGCAAACGTTAGCTATGCTAGGGTTAAGGTTAAGTTTAGTGTTAGCTAAAAGGGTTAAGGTTAGGGTTAGCTAAGATGCTAAGTAGTTGAAAAGTTGCTAAAGTTGTCCGAGATGAGATTCAAACCTTTGGGTTGCTTGATGTTCGTGTTATATGCTCACCCCGACCAATCACCATACTTTTGTTTTTGCCTAACGTGACCATCTGTCTTATGTAACCATATCTAACCTAACATATCATACTAATTTGGGCGTCCCGGATTTACCTTTACTATGTTACGTCTAGTCTATGAGACCAGGCTGTGATATTGAGTTACTGATGCCTCAAATATGTTGGCAAACATCTGCACCCTGTAACGTCTGCTTCCAACTCACACCCTCAAACATGTAGATCCCCTGAACGCAGATCCCAATGACCTGAATTCTAATCACCTGTTCACACATCTGTATGTCATTATCCCACACTATTTAGTTCAGTTCTTTGCACCCCATCACTGTGAGGTGTTGTTTGTTTTGTGACACACAGCTTTTTGAGTGCTGGGTTTCCCATGAATGATAGTTTTTGCCTGCCTCGCTAACAACGCCTATTCCCTGCATGTACTTTAGCCTATCGGATTTCCTGTTATCTCCCTATTGCCTGATCTCCCGGACGATGTTACTAGCCTTTTCCCTACCTGTACTGTTGCCCTTTTGGACCCCCTGTGTATGACCTTCTGCCTGCCCCTGGACCCAGCTACCTTCCTCCTCCTGTGTATGACCTTCTGCCTGCCCCTGGACCCAGCTACCTGCCTCCTCCTGTGTATGACCTTCTGCCTGCCCCTGGACCCAGCTACCTGCCTCCTGTGGTCCTTTGCAATAAACACATGGTCCGCCCTGCGCTTGAAACCAGTCTCCCCTCGTGTTCATTACTCAACCACTGATGGAATGAATAAACAAAATAATTTCCAATGTTATGTTTTTTATTTTCACATTAAAATACTAAATATCTGTTACATTGGAATCTTATTAATTACAAA
This sequence comes from Oncorhynchus kisutch, assembly GCF_002021735.2. NCBI lineage: Eukaryota > Metazoa > Chordata > Actinopteri > Salmoniformes > Salmonidae > Oncorhynchus > Oncorhynchus kisutch. The sequence continues at coordinate 30,272,191 of NC_034191.2, forward strand.
ACCCCAATTAATTTAAAAAACAGAATAAAAAAACAAAATTATCATCCTATACATAGTTTAGACAAGATTGTATGACATATGATCTACTCATGGGGAAAGGCAGATAGGCTTAAACATACACAGGTACATGCCAAAATAATGGAAACACTTAAGTAAATGAAAGGGAAAGGTGCATAGGTGCAATGAAAGGGAAAGGTCAGTTGTACAACTGAATGCATTCAACTGAAATGTGTCTTCCGCATCTAACCCAACCCCACTGAATCAGAGAGGGATAAAATGTATATTGAAAGCAGGTGCTTCCACACAGGTGTGGTTCCTGAATGATTTAATAAGCAATGAACATCTCATCATGCTTAGGGCCATGTATAATAAAAAGGCTGGCCAAGTTATTATTTTGGCTTTTATTTTGGCTACCATGGCTATAGGATGACAATGCCTCAAATCTTCAGGGCATGAATGGTCACTGAATGGTTTGATGAGCATGAAAACGATGTAAACCATACGCCATGGCCCACTGTTACCAGATCTCAAACCAATTGAAAACGTATGGGAGATTCTGTAGTTGTGCCTGAGACAGAGTTTTCCACCACCATCAACAAAACACAAAATTATGGAATATCTGTTGTGTTGTGACAAGGTATACAGAAGATAGCCCTATTTGGTAAAAGAGCAAGTCCATGTTATGGCAAGAACAGCTCAAATAAGCAAAGAGAAATGACAGTCCATCATTACTTTAAGACATGAAGGTCAGTCAATATGGAACATTTCAAAACTTTAAAAGTTTCTTCAAATGCAAAACTGTCAAGCGCTATGATGAAACTGGCTCTCCGCATGAATGGAAGACCCAGAGTTACCTCTGCTGCAGAGGATAAGTTACCAGCCTCAGAAATTGCAGCCCAAATAAATGCTTCAGAGTTCAAGTAACAGACACATCTCAACATCAACTGTTCAGAGGAGACTGTGAATCAGGCCTTTATGGTTGAATTTCTGCAACAAAACCTCTACTAAAGGACACCAATAATAAGAAAAGACTTGCTTGGGCCAAGAAACACGAGTAATGGACATCATATCAGTGGAAATCTGTCCTTTGGTCTGGAGTCCAAATTGGAGATTTTTGGTTCCAACTGCCGTGTCTTTATGAGACACAGTGTGGGTGAACGGATGACCTCTGCATGTATATTTCCCATCATAAAGCATGGAGTATGAGGTCTTATGGTATGAGGGTGCTTTGCTGGTGACACTGTCTGTGATTTATTTTGAATTCAAGACACACTTAACTAGCATCACTAACACAGAATTCTGCAGCAATACGCCATCCCATCTGGTTTGGGCTTAGTGGGACTATCATGTGTTTTTCAACAGGACAATAACCCAACACACCTCCAGGCTGTGTAAGGGCTATTTTACCAAGAAGGAGAGTGATGGAGTGCTGCATCAGATGACCTGGCCTCCACAATCCCCTGACCTCAACCAAATTGAGATGGTTTAGGATGAGTCGGACCACAGAGTGAAGGAAAAGCAGCCAACAAGTGCTCAGCATATGTGGGAACTCCTTGGAAAAGCATTCCAGGTGAAGCTGGTTGAGAGAATGCCGAGATTGTGCAAAGCTGTCATCAAGGCAAAGGGTGGCTATTTGAAGAATGTCAAATATAAAATATATTTTGATTTGTTTAACACTTTTTTAGTTACTACATGATTCCATATTTCATAGTTTTGATGTCTTCACTACTATTCTACAATGTAGAAAATAGTACAAATAAAGAAAAACCCTTGAATGAGTATGTGTTCGAAAACATTTGACCGGTAGTGTACATGTTATAGATCAAATAATGAGCAAGATACTGTATTTGTCTGAAGAAAGATTGTAAGTAATCTCAGGCTCTGCACGGTGTTCAAATAGCCCATGTCTCTTTTTACAGCGCCACTGATATTCAAGTTGAATAGTCCTATCATCTATCAGTAATAATGAAGGAAAGAAGATAAGGCAAGGAGGCGTTTCAAGATTTTTGGGACATCTGTGGACTGTGGTGCTGGGTAGAAGTTGCCTCTAACGACTGGCCCAAGGTCAGATATTTTTACCATCCTCATAATGGTTAAGGCTAGGATTTGGTGTTGGGTAATCAAGGCCTGTATTCATAAAGCATTTCAAGGTCCCCCCTGTCTATTCATTATAATGTAAAGGCAAAACTGATCCTCGATCAGCACTCCTACTCTGAATTGCTTTTTACAGGCCTCCCAGGAGGTTGGTGGCACCTTAATTGTGGAGGACGGGCTTGTGGTAACGGCTGGAGTGGAATTGGTGGAATGGTATCAAATACATCAATGGAATGGTATCAAATACACCTAGATCTTTGGTGGTTAAGGCCATTTCTACCTCAACACGGCTAGGTGGGCCAAAGCATTGTATCTGCTTTAGTTTTCAAGATGATCGGTCCCTAGTGAGTGATTAGCTGGTTTTCACATATTGTGTATATTTATGTATTCTGAACACATGTCTGTTTGTTGGCAATGTCAATTCTTGCACATCTTTTCAAAATACTTCACTAGCTGGGCAGCCCAGCTGTTTTTAGAGAAGATTGAATTGCAAGGTATGCTATATGTGTAGGATATGCTGTGTTGGCTAATATGTACATGACTGTTCAAAAGTTTGCGGTCACTTAGAAATGTCCTTGTTTTTGAAAAAAAAAGATTGTCAATTAAATTCATCAGAAATACAGTGTAGACAATGTTAATGTTGTAAATGACTATTGTAGTTGGAAAAGGCAGATTTTTTAATGGAATATCTACATAGGCGTACAGAGGCACATTATCAGCAACTATCACTCCCGTGTTCCAATGGCACGTTGTGTTAGCTAATCCAAATTTTTCATTTAAAAGGCTAATTGATCATTAGAAAACCCTTTTGCAATTATGTTAGCACAGCTGAAAACTGTTGTTCTCATTAAAGAAGCAATAAAACTGTCCTTCTTTAGACTAGTTGAGTATCTGGAGCATCAGCATTTGTGGGTTCGATTACAGGCTCAAAATGGCTAGACAAAAATAACTTTCTTCCGAAACTCATCAATCTATTCTTGTTCTAAGAAATGAAGGCTATTCCATGTGAGAAATTGCCAAGAAACTGAAGATCTGGTACAACACTGTGTACAACTCCATTCACAGATCAGCGCAAACTGGCCCTAACCAGAATAGAAAGAGTAGTGCACAACTGAGCAAGAGGACAAGTACATTAGAGTGTCTAGTTTGAGAAACAGACACCTCACAAGTCCTCAAGCTGCCAGACCAGAGGTGGCAGAACGGAGTGCTCGGGTTGGGGTATAGGGTTTGAGCATAGCCTGAAGGTAGGGAGGGGCAGATCCTCTTGCTGCTCCATAGGCAAGTACAATGGTCTTGTAGTTGAGGGGCATGGGAGTTCTGATTGGTTCCAAGTTTGGCAAATTTGCCTGAGCAGAGTGTTGAAATATACTTATGAGAAAATGTGCAAGAACTGAAGGTGCCAACAAATTTTCCGGTCAACATAAGAATGTTGTACTCTCATATATTTAACAAAAAATCAGCTCCTCCCTCGACGGGGATCGACCAACTTCACGTTTTTTGGCTTCGCCCCACCTCTTATGCAACACTGTAAGGATTGTCGTATCCTTTATTACCAAAGTTACAAAAGACTACAACAATATACAGACACTTACCAACCATCTAGGCCACAATGGTACTTTTTAATTATAATGGCAAATAGCAATAACAGTATGTCATTCCTGGTATCATATCATTACAAAACAGCACACAATATAAAGCTTACAAGTTAATGCAAGTACTTCAGATATCACCATCACAACTGAAGGTTAAGCTGCTAGAAAATAAACAAATATAGCACATACATATATGTGGTGAACAAGTGAAGTTCATTCAAGAGTCTTTTCGCAAAAAAAGGCAACTTTTGAATGGAAACAAATGACTGTTTTTACAGACAAATCTTCAGCCCTTCATCGACTCTCTGTTGTTAGGGAGGTCTATTCAAGCAGCTGAAGCAAGCTTGTTAATTATTCTTTGTTAACTAGCTTCATATCAAACATCATTAGTGTCTTTTCATTGTCGATAGTGGTACAGTATAGCAGTGTGTTGCCATTGGTAGGGTCATCTAATTTTGCTATTCTCATCATACTATTTCATCAAGAATTGGTCAAATAGAATTACTGCTTGGATGTAACCAAAACCTGCACCCACATCAGCCCTTGCAGGGTAAGACTGCCCACCCCTGCAATAGTGGATGTATTTAGTCAGAGAGCAAAATAAGCAAAAAGCCAAAAAGAATAAAGTCTCTTTCCAAAAGACCCTCATGGATGTTCTAGACTCAGGGAAACAGGCAGAACACCTCACTGGTTACAGAAGCACCACAATGCTCAACAGCTTATACACCACATACTGTAGCTAGCAATCCATATAGCTCCAACATAACCAACAATTCTTCTGAAGGTATAAACAATATTATTCAAAGGGATAACTGTGTTCATTAAACATATTTATACTTTTATTCACCCTTGACAATTAATCCACATTTTTTTTAGAGTACAAATAAATTACAAATATAAAAACATTTAATTAAATAAAAACTGGAACAAAACATAGAAATACATCTTGTTATAAAATCTTCAGCGCAACAATACCGAAGTGCCGGAGTGGTGCCACACTTTCCCATCCCTAACAAACACAGCTGATTAAACTCATTTCATTCTAAACTGAAGATCATGATTAGGGGATTCAAATTATTTTTTTGTATACATATATATATATATTCTGCCTTTTTCTCCCATATTTCTTGTCCCATCACTGCAACTCCTGTATGGACTCGGGAGAGGTGTGCATCCTCCGAAACAGAACCCAACCAAGCTGCACTGCTTCTTGACACAATGCCCGCTTAACCCGGAAGCCAGTCACACAAATGTGTCGGAGGAAACACCATACACCTGGCGACTGTGTCAGCATGCACGCGCCCGGCACAGAAGTCGCTAAAGCGCAATGGTACAAGGAGATCCCTGCCAGCCAAGCCCTCCCCTAACCCGGACGACGCTGGGTCAATTGTGCACCGCCCCATGGGTCTCCAGGTCGCAGCCAGAGCCTGGACTCAAACCAGGATCTCTAGTGGCACAGCTAGCACTGCAATGCCTTAGACCACTGCGCCACTCGGGAGGCCCATGATTAGATGATTACTGGAGTCAGGTGTGTTAGCTGGGGGAAAAGTGTGACATCAATCAGGACTGGAGCTCTAGGTTGAAGTTGCCCTTTTAGGCACAAATCCAGGATTAGTTCACCTGTCCCATATCCTTCCTTAGAGACTGTAAGGAACCCAACCCCTGACCTAGATTATGAATCTATGGAGAATGCTGCCTCCTTCAGGCCAAATCTGTAATAACACTTCAATGACCACCACCCCATGTGAGTCATCAGACGCCAGCCTAATGGCCCGTGGGGCTGGATGTCATTAGTGATGTCATTAGCTGGTGGGCGTGGGAAGAGCTTTCTCTCTTGGTTGTCAAGGTGAATGTGTGGACCTAGAATTGACAGGTACACTCTAGACTTAAAGAGCAATCTCCAAATGGACTAACATAGCAGCTGTTGCCTCTCTCTGTGTGTGTGTGTGTGTGTGTGTGTGTGTGTGTGTGTGTGTGTGTGTGTGTGTGTGTGTGTGTGTGTGTGTGTGTGTGTGTGTGTGTGTGTGTGTGTGTGAGAGAGAGAGAAACCCAATCTGAAGTCAGCCTTGTTGTTTGGTTAGCAACCAAACAGTTTTGATGAATACCAACATGCCACTTCTATTCTTAATTTGGATGATTTATTATTCTTCTGGTTGAAACATTAAAGACTTCAACAACCGAACAACTAGTGAAGTTCATCAACCTTCAAATAAAAAGGCCAATTTCCTTTTTACCGGTTTGCAATTGGCAACAAGACAGCTGAACCCTTACAACATAGATAGCAGAGCTCATGTAGCTCATACAGACTTCTGAGGTAGCAAGTGTTTAGTTTATATAAGAATTGGCCAATAAACGTCTTCAATTCTTAGTGCTAGTGTTAATCAGCATGTTTACAACATGTTTAAGAAGACACAGGTTTGGGTTAGGTTACAGCCTTATTCTAAAATTGATGAAATTATTTTTTCCCCCTCATTAATCTACACACAATAACTCATAATGATAAAGCAAAAACAAATTTAAAAAACTGAAAGACACTTTGCTATGAGACTCGAAATTGAGCTCAGGAGCATCCTGTTTCCATTGATCATCCTTGAGATGTTTCTACAACTTTGATGAATTAAATTGATTGGACATGATTTGTAAAGGCACACACCTGTCTATATAAAGGCCCACAGTTGACCTTGCATGTCATAGCAAAAACCAAGCCATGAGGTCCAAGGAATTGTTCGTAGAGCTCCGAGACAGGATTGTGTTGAGGTACAGATCTGGGGGAGAGTACCAAAAATGTTTTCAGCATTGTATGTCCCCAAGAACACAGTGGCCTCCATTATTCTTAAATGGTAGAAGTTTGGAACTACCAAGACTCTTGGTGGCACATGACAGCATGTTTGGAGTTTGCCAAAAGGCACTTAAAGGACTCTCAGACCATGAAAAACAAGATTCTCTGGCCTGATGAAACAAAGATTGAACACTTTGGCCTGAACGCCAAGCATCACGTCTGGAGGAATCCTGGCACCATCCCTACGGTGAAGCATGGTGGTGGCAGCATGATGTTGTGGGGATGTTTTTCAGCGGCAGGTACTGGGAGACTAGTCAGGATCGAGGGAAAGATGAATGGAGCAAAGTACAGAGAGATCCTTGATGAAAACCTGACAAAGATGAAAACAGGACAAAAATCCTAAGCACACAGGCAAGAGTGGCTTCGGGACAAGTCACTGAATGTCCTTGAGTGGCCCAGCTAAAGCCCAGACTAGAACCCAATCGAACATCTCTGGAGAGACCTGAAAATAGCTGTGCAGCAATGCTCCCCATCCAACCTGACAGAGCTTGAAAGGATCTGCAGAGAAGAATGGGAGAAACTCCCCAAATATAGGTGGACCAAGCTTGCAGCGTCATACCCAAGAAGACTCAAGGTTGTTATAGCTGCCAAAGGTGCTTCAAAAAAAGTGCTGAGTAAAGGGTCTGAATACTTACGTGAATGTGATACTTCCGTTTTTTTTTCAAATTAATTTGCAAAAATGACTAATCCTGTTTTGGCTTTGTCATATGGGGTATTGTGTGTAGATTGATAAGGAAAAAATGTAATCCATTTTAGAATATGATTGTAACGTATCAAAATATGGCGAAAGTCAAGGGGTCTGTATACTTTCCGAATGCACTGTAAAACATCAAATGTAATGAATAGTAGAATTGTATATTTTATACATACGTGTATTTTTGGCTATCATTCAATGGACTTGTGTGAATTGTAAATGCCTGTACCCCAAAACAGGAGAGAGATTATCCCACACTATGTCTCCTTCTTTCCCTCTCCTTGCCCTCTACTCTCTTTAACCTCTGTGGGCATGGGTGCACTACTCTTGAGGAAGTCAGACCTCAGCAGGCGGTAGAAGAGGACTATATTCATGGCGGTCATGACGGCAAGCCCTACACTCCCAGCTGTGTAGCTGAACAGGGGGATGTTGTCCCGGTTCAGGACCAGCCAGCGGGTCATCCAGGCCAGGGTGTTGATCCGGAACACCACGTAGGTACCTGGAATGATATGCAGGTTGTTACTTTCAGCACAACGTCTTAGCGCCAAGAACATATATTTATTAAATTATATGTATTTCTATACTGAACAGAAATATAAACACAACATTCAACAATTTCAAAGATTTTACTGAGTTACAGTTCATTTGAGGAAATCAGTAAATTTAAATAAATGTATGGATTCCCCATGACTGTTGGTCACAGATATATAAAAAAAAATGGGCCTCACAATCTCGTCATGATGACAGTTATTTCTGTGCATTGAAATTGCCGGCTGGTATTTCTGTGCATTGAAATTGCTATCGATAAAATGCAATTGCGTTCGTTGTCCGTAGCTCATGCCTGCCCATACCATAACCCTACCGGCACCATGGGCACTCTGTTCACATCAGCAAACCACCTGCCCACATGATGCCATACACGTGCTCTGTGGTTGTGAGGCCGGTTGGACGTACTGCCAAATTCTAAAAAACAACTTTGGAGGCGGCTTATGGTAGAGAAACAAACATTAAATTCTCTGGCAACAGCTCTGGTGAACATTCCTGTAGTCAGCATGCCAATTGCATGCTCCCTCAAAACTTGAGACATCTGTGGCATTGTGTTGTGTGAAAAAACTGCACATATTAGATTGGCCTTTTAATGTCCTCAGCACAAAGGGTACCTGTGTAATGATCATTAGCTTCTTTATATGCCACATTAGTCAGGTAGATTATCTTGGCAAAGGAGAAATGCTAACTAATAGGGATGCAAACAAATTTGTACCCAAAATTTCATCAAATATGGGACCAACACTTTACATGTTGCGTTTATATTTTTGTTCAGTATATCTGTAATTCTGCATGTAATTCTATGGTGCTAACATTTGTATAATCTACTCACAACAGTGCTTTACAACAGTTGAAACGTCATGTAAACAAACCCCTTCATGGCAACTCATGATGTGAAGCTATGGATAATGACTAGCAAAAGCTAGCTGTTCATTAAAAATATACTTTCATCATTGAAACCTTATGAACATGACAGTACCTAGGTTGACCATGCTGTTGATGCGGTAGAGGTCGCCCGCTGCTAGGCTGGCCATGCGTAAGATCTGGCGCAGGTGGAGGAACACAGAGTTGATCTCAACCAGGAGGGCCACCACAGCAAAGCCAACGTAGTGACCGGTCAGGACGGCGATGCCAAAACAGCTGATCACCTTGGAGGAAGAAGAGTGAGAGAGAGAATGAGAGAAAGTTAGTCACTTAGTGGCAGTGATGTATTCAGGTTCCTAAGTCGAGAGTTTGACTCAAGTCCTAAGTTCGAGCCTTTGAGTCCAAGTCAACTCACGAGTCCTATAACATAACAAAAAAACAACTAACTCTTCTACCTGGAAGTCACATGGTTAACCATCATCTCATGAGGTAGTAGTGGGATGACTGGGATCTCATGACTTAGGTCATGTCTACCACATTAACAACGGTGCAAGACCATCTCTGTCTGACTCACAACACTACAGCCTTTGTTTTTATGATAAATATTGTATTATTTCCAGGAAAATGTCATAGTTAGATTCTCATAACAAGCCCTTGTTTGTTTTTCCTTTATTTGATACATGCCTCTGAACGTCAAACACTATATAATTACATTGAGGAAGGTCATCATGCTTATCAAACATCTGCAAGGTCATGGTTATGAATTTAATGTCAGTGAGGTTACAGCATATCAGATAGTCAAAGATTTATATAACTAATGTGAGCAAATGAGTCATAGTGGGCAGAACAAGCAAGGAGGTGGGCAGAGCCAAGCACAAGCTAGCGAGATCTTATTAGCCCGTTCTAGCATACATCTGCATATTTCCGTTAAGGAACGCCTACTCTGTGAAGTGTGCATATGCAATAACTCAATTCGCCTTTGCACTCCTTCTAAACAACTCAATTTTTTACAACTTTGGCAAAGATTAAAGTCTATAAAATGTAGTCCACTCTGTTCTTAACATATTCTAGTTTTAGGAACAGAAAACTGTATTGAGATCAAATGTTTCATCGATGAGAACATTTGCAGAAGGTCGGCCAAAATCCATCTTGTTCCATCTTCTCCCACTGCCGGCCACTGGGCTTCCTCTCACTACCATATTTGGTAGTGAGTAGAAACGCCAAGCAGATGCTTCACATATACATCCTGTGAAATATCTGTCTCATTGTTCTATCTGTGAGTCTTTGGTAACAGGGGGTGATGTTGTAGTAGCGTAACAGAACCAATAGGTGGCACCCAGCGCCAGGCTACAATAGAGACACTATGAATGTATACGTACTGCTCTGTGATACAACAACTTCAGGGAAATCTTTTGAAAAATCTTTTATTAGACTGCAGCTGCCTTTACAAGGTCTGTATTGTATTGTGTGTCAGAGTTGGATCAGTAAATCTCACATCCAACTTAGTTACTGTAGCAGACTGGAGGGCAGATTTATGTTTTCCTAAAATATCCCATTCCGAAAGAACAACCCCCTAGTAGTACAATGACCTCACCCTGTCCACACTGTTACTAACCCTAACCTTCTCCACACTGTCACTACTCTCCATTCAAAGCACTGGATTACTCAATCTGTCTCGCAAATGGCACCCTATTCCCAATATAGTGCACTACATGCTTGTGCACAAAAGTAGCAAACTACATAGGGAATAGGGTGCCAATTGAAACGCAGCCTTAGCCCCCCTGAACTAACTGTAGACCATGTTACATAGCAGTTACTGGCACACCAATGTAGCAATGTAAAGCACAACGGTTCAAACATCCTCAATGGCTTGGTTGTGAGACTGAGCTTAACAATTAGGCAGGACCCAATGGGAGGCTTTAAGTGTGTGAGTGTGTGTGTGTGTGGCCCCAGGGGTGAGGCTGAAGTCAACGGAGGAGGTGCCATCCCTAAACTGACAAATGGTCATGTGATATACAGCACCACACACACACTGGGGTCTAGTCTAAAGGTCAGCACATGTAACAGTATAACTTTAGTCCGTCCCCTCGCCCATACCCGGGTTCGAACCAGGGACCCTCTGCACACATCAACAAGTGACGTCACCGATTGAAATGCTATTAGCGCGCACCACCACTAACTAGCTAGCCATTTCACATCCGTTACACACACACACCGGCTAGTGGCAACCCCCTCAACAGGAATAAAAAGACAGAATGAGACGCTTACATGTAGCAACTCAAGTCCAAGCATGTCTGAATAATAACACCTATTTAGCTAGACTACCAGTAGGCCAGCACTGACATGAGATACAGTACTATGTCCTATCTTCCCCTTGTTTTCTAATGTAGAGGCCTTAATCACATGCTGCTCTTAGTCAATAAGGTGTGTGTGACTCTCTCCCCAGAGAGAAGCCCCAGGTAAACACCCCAGTCTCTTATATATACACACTCACACTAAACCTCAAGCTGTCTGATCATTCCTCCTGGTCACACACAAACAGACATGTTCTTAGGGACACTCAAAACAGGAACCGTGGAGGTCAAATAATAGCCTTATACAATGCCCTGATAAGAGACCTCATGGCCAGGATTCTGTTTACATACTGTAGTTATCTATCACCTAGCAGCTCTCTCTGTTACGTCTTGTATGGTCTCTCAACGTTGATCCTTGGCACTCACTGTGTAGACTGGTTCTCACTTCGGCTGAACATCAAGACAGACACTTGCTGTATGTATTAAGAACAACTGCGTGGTTAATTAGAACACACATTTCTGAATCACCTATTTCATAAATACTTTTAGATATTCAGACACTATTTTGGTTACCTATCTGTGATACTCAAATAGTAGAATTTGACCATGGATTACTGGTTGAAATAAAAAGCCTGCATACAGCAGGTTGCCTAGTGGTTAGAGCATTGGGCAAGTAATTGAAAGGTTGCTAGATTGAATCCCTGATCTGACAAGGTAAAAATCTGTTGTTCTGCCCTGAAAAAGGCAGTTAACCCACTGTTCCTAGGCCGTCATTGTAAATAAGAATTTGTTCTTAACTGACTTTCCTAGTTAAAAAAATAATGATTCCTGGGACAATAGACTTATCAGACTCATTGGAGATCCTAGTATGTGTGTTTATGCCTGTTTATGCTTGTATGTCCATGGCTTCCTTTATGATATTTGAGGAGTGTTGTTAGTGAGCGGGATCTTCAGTAAAGTCTGATTGTAGTTTCCTCCCTGGTCTTGGGAAGGTAGTGGGTAATCAGAGCCATGCATATAATAACCGACTGTAATCATTGATATAAGTGGGTGAGAAGGCACTCACTCAATAACCCCTTACACAATCTCCACACTATATTACCTTACATAAGCTACACACTATCACCTTACATAAGCTACACACTATATCACCTTACACAAGCTACACACTATCACCTTACACAAGCTACACACTATCACCTTACACAAGCTACACACTATCACCTTACACAAGCTACACACTATCACCTTACACAAGCTACACACTATCACCTTACACAAGCTACACACTATATCACCTTACACAAGCTACACACTATCACCTTACACAAGCTACACACTATCACCTTACACAATCTCCACACTATATTACCTTACATAAGCTACACACTATCACTTTACACAATCTCCACACTATATTACCTTACATAAGCTACACACTATCACTTTACACAATCTCCACACTATATTACCTTACATAAGCTACACACTATCACCTTACATAAGCTACACACTATATCACCTTACACAAGCTACACACTATCACCTTACACAAGCTACACACTATCACCTTACACAAGCTACACACTATCACCTTACATAAGCTACACACTATATCACCTTACACAAGCTACACACTATCACCTTACACAAGCTACACACTATCACCTTACACAAGCTACACACTATCACCTCACACAAGCTACACACTATCACCTTACACAAGCTACACGCTATCACCTTACACAAGCTACACACTATATCACCTTACACAAGCTACACACTATCACCTTACACAAGCTACACACTGTATCACCTTACACAAGCTACACACTATATCACCTTACACCTTACCTACTATAAAACACGTGATATGAACTGTACATCTCTTATACAGCAGCCAGCCATTTAATACAACAGTTGGCAGTAACAAAACCTTTAACCTTACTATGACCCAGCGAATCAGTCAGGGCATCATCTGGAGATGGTAGTCCCAAAGCACCGAGTATGTCCCAACTGACCCATCTGAACTCATCCTGAGAGAGACAGGGGGTCATCACGAGGCCCGAGCTCAGGCATGTGGCTCTTTGTGGGGTAGGATTAGGACCAGAGACCATAGCCTGGGTCCTGGCCAGGTCTTGTCAGTCAACCAAATTAAATCAAATCAAACCATGAGAGGAGATTAATCCCCAAACCGTGCCTGACCGTGAGCCCCACTGGTTGGGGTTGAAGCTACTGTAATCCCCCCTTCCCTGGATCGTCACAGATAAGACAGCCCCCTGGACCATTAGAATGATTCAGCATTAGCAGGCTATCCCCTGCTAAGCCAAGGTAAGGCTGGACGTCTAGCTGCTGGTAGCACAGGGCCAGGGTGATGAGACTGCTGGCAGGGGACCCAGTCTGTGGGCACGGTGAGGTTATCCTTGTCCCTACAGTATGTGCTGCTGTGTCGTGTTCAGTAGGGTACAACGTAGCAATACGTTTTGAAACGGAAACAAAAAATCAGCAGTAGAAACCTAATTTCAAAAGAGTTCTCGTTTTGTGTATATTGAACAGGTTTGGATAAAGGAGAAAGGGTGAAAACAGTATGTGTGAGTGTGTGTGTATATTTCCTCAACCACAGTAAAGAATGGCAGATAAAGGACAGATAGAGCCAAGATGGCCGATATTGTTCAGGAAGAGCAAGGTGACACACAGCAGTGGCAGACCTACGAAGGCGGAGGATAAAAACAAAGGTGGCATAGATACTCAAATTGTAGGAATAACATAGAATGGACTTTGGTGTAGAAAAGCCTTTAGATGCAACTTCCTCCGACTAAGATTTGTAAGGTCATGGCAAAGATGCCAGACAAAGATAAAGCAGCAGAGAAACCAAAATGTCAGACAGGTGTGAATGGAACAACAGAGTCAGCTCATCCTCTCTCTGAGCGGTAGAGACACACCTGGAACCAAACCTGTTCCCCTGGTTACAGATGAATTGAAACCTCTCGACAAAAAAAGGCTTCCGGAGTGAATGTTGGCAGCCTGAACAGCCTGTTCTGCAGGATAATCAGAATGATGAAATGAAGACACGCTACACACACACACACACACACACACACACCACTACCATCTAGAAGGTGGAGACAGTACAGGTGCATTAAAGCATGGACCGAGAGACTGATAAGCAGCTTCCATCTCTAGGCCATCAGACTGTTAAACAGTCATCACTAGCCAGCCTCTGCCCAGTACCCTTCCCTACACCTTTGACACGGTCACTAGCCGGCTACCACCAGGTATTCTACACTGCACCGTAGAGACAGCTGCCCTTTAAAAAAACATTTTAAAAATGGAATCACAATCACTTTAATAATGTTTACATAACTTGTTACCCACTTTATATGTATATACTGTACTTTAGTCATGGCCAATTCTATATAACTACTGCATACATACCTTTTCTATTCATACACTGTCCATACTGTCCATACTGTCTATATCAGGGGTCGGCAACAGGAGGCCCAAAACCTGCTGCGAGTGACTATATTTGTAAAAAATAAAAAAAGTTTAGTTTTTGGTCACAAAATACAAAATTACCAGCTGAAATGTAGGTTTATTTAGTAAATCTGTTTCCAATTATTCCCGCAAATAAAAATGTAAGGTATGAGAATGTAAGGTATGAAAAGATTGTTTGAAAAATAATAAATATCTTTTTGGGGCTTAGTTGTGGTCAATTTTCTGGGCTTAAATTATAATTTTCCGTCCCCCAGACCATTTGCTTGGACAAAAAAATGGCCCGCGGCTGAATCTAGTTGCCTAACCCAGGTCTATACATACCATTCACATACATATATTTGTTTATATCCGGACTTTGATATTGCTCATTCTGATATGTCTTCATTTCTAGTATTTATTTATTTTTACTTTTGGATTATGTGTGTATTGTTGTTGTATTGCGAGATATTGGAGCTATAGACATAAGCATTCCGCTGCACCTGCGATAACATCTGCAAAACTGTGTACGCGACCAATAAATTGGGATTTTATTTGCCGAGCACCCCCTCACACCAAATCTTAATGTGTCTCATCACAGCGTCAAAGGTGAAGGTAAACAGCCTTTGATGGCCACTCCTCAGGGCAGTGCAGTATGGGTAATGTAAACATGGGGACAGGGACCAGGCAGCCAGGTAGTGTCACTGCATCCCACAAATTCCTCACAGGGCCTAAATATAACAGGAAGGCATAAACAACACTCAGACCCTAACTCCCTGTACAATATACTATCATGCATATGCACACAAACTTCACACACACTCAATAAGCATGCCAAACCCAAAATGGGGTGTTACGTGTTTGATGCTTTTGTGATTTTATCACAAGCCTAATGATTAAAGAGAGTGGGTTGAGTGGGATGACATCAGAGGGTGGGTGGTCTAATATAGTGGCCTCTGACTATGAAGAACATAACAACAGCAGGAGTTCTGTGTCATCTCCACTAGTCATGATTCTAAGAATCAAAACGGTAACAGGTATTCCTAACTAAATGTTTTTTATGAGGAAAAACCCACACAAGGCTATTACTGTAAAGTTGGGTTGCACAACCAGGCTGGTAAACTCCCCCCCCCCCCCCCCCCCCCCCCCATCACACTCAAACATTTACACTGATAGCAACGTGTCAATACTGGACTCGAGTAAGGGAAGTGGGCTTGGCAAATGGGCTTGGCAAGTCTATGGTAAGGAACTAATGGGAAAGCCTTTGGAAGATGTCCTGTCTTGTATAAAGCAGGGCCAGGGTGTGGTTCAGGAGAGGAAGTTTTATGTACAGTACGGGAGTGTAGCGAGGGGTCAAAGTCTACACGTAAAAGATACGTGTATGAACCATCATGTTCACACATATACACATACTGTCATGCCCTGACCATAGAGAGCCCTCGGTGTTCTCTATGGTGTAATAGGTCAGGGCGTGACCAGGGGTGTTTCTAGGTATTATATTTCTATGTTGGTGTGTGTATGGTTCCCAATTGGAGGCAGCTGATAACCTTTACCTCTAATTGTGGCTCATACTTAGTGTGTCCTTTTTCCCACCTGCTATGGGGGATATTGTTTTGTGTGAGTGCCTATGTGCGCTACGTATTGCACGATTGTTATATCTTTGTTGTTTTGGAAAATTCACTATCATTAAAATGTGGAACTCCACTCACGCTGCGCCTTGGTCCAATTTTTCATACGACGGTCGTGACACATACACACAAGCTTACATAAACACACACATCCACATTACATAAAATAACACACATCCGCAGTAGTAGATACTAGGATGACGCTTCTAGGGCTGACCAGGGTCAATGTCACAAGACTAAAGTTAAACAGACGACCATAGAGTTAGGAAAACCCAAAACATTACGTGTATGGTGTGTATCCAAGGTTAGTAATGGTAAAAGAAAAACAAAGTGTGTCAAGGAATATGTTTAGAGGTTGCTGTGACATTATTCATAATCAAGTCACTAGTCCTCACTAGTGGTTGCCAGGCAATAGGTGTGGAAGTGTGAATTGGTTTTGGTGTGTTTTTGCAGTGACTCACCTCACTATTTCTCACCTAACTGTTTCTTCTAGATGTTGATTAGTACAGAAGCTTCTTTAAAAACAATGTACCTACACTATTCAGTGACCCCTTGGCTGTAAATGTACACTACTAGCAGTGAAACAATACACTTATCCTATGGATACTTAGGAGCTAAATATAGGAATTCCCTTAAACACGTTGGAATCTGGGATATCTTTTGAGTACATCCTCTCCTCCCAAGACTACACACATTCCATAGTTGCTGGAAAACCACAGACGTGCATGCTTTGGAATTCCCAGGTATCCTTCTAGCTGGCAGCTAAGTCAGGGAGGGATCTCTCTCGGTGGGGGACATACACAAAACAATTAGAGACCATTCCTCCTCAAGTCAGTAAAGACCAACTCCCTCATTCTCCTCCCCCTGAGCCTGACTCTACGGTCTCTAAACGGGGCAGATTCCTCGAAGAACCGCATTCCTGGTTGCCATGTCAACGTCTCACAACAGTCGCTCTGTTTAAGCACATCTGGATTTCCTGCCCAACCTTTGGAACTGAAGGTGTTGTCATGACAATGAGGGGACAATGTGGGGGTTTTCTGACAATGTGGACACTTCATAACAATGTAGGGACATCATGACTTCGCAGGGACTTTTTCTCTAGGGGACGTTGTTGGCATTCTTATTGTTAGGCCCTAAGCACAAGAAATATGTTTCTGTCCAATACCAGCGTACAACAACATGTTTACAGTTCACTGTTGAGTTATTAGAATTCCAAGAAAATGTATTTACTTGCATTTTTGAGAACTTTACTCATCATGTTTTATGGTTGACTGGTTTATAGTTAAGTGAGTGGTTCAATCTATGTATGGATGTTGGATGAGAGGGGCCTTAGATAGGATGGTATCATTGGGTTAGTGGTTTACTGTATAGAACAACACTGAGGAATGGAAAGCTAAATGATGAAAGGGGCGGAGGCTGTCTTGAGTGGGTGGATTCGTGGGGGATGGAGTGATGTTTTGACTGTGTGGGTGTAGGGGATATGGGGGCGGACAGCTGGGCTGAGTGTGTGTGAGAGGGGGTTCATGTGGAGACCAGATGTCTCCTGTCTGGAAACACACCAGGTGCTCTTTGGAGTGTTTCCCTGCTCCGCAAAACACACCACGACTCTCCTGCCAAGAATCTATAGACACGTTCTCTCCCTCACCCTGCGTTCCTACCCTTCACACTCAATCTCACTCTCAATCACATTATCCTTCTCTATTGTACTACACAGTAGGTGGGTGGATGCTTGGTAGAATGGCATCCCAACTCAAAACTGGTGTTCTCACTTTGGCTCTTGTAAGTTCGAATAACATTCATGCAGGGGCAGGGCTAAAACACCATATGAGGTTATAGCTCATAGCTCTATGTTTAGGCGACATGTTGAAAGAGATGAGAATTGCGCAAGAATAAACAGCAAGCGGTATTCCTTCTGGCTCCTCAACCCACAGAATAGAACCCTGGCCAAAATGGGAGTGTCTGTGTGGAGCACATTAAGTTTTTTGGAATATTTATTTTGCAAATACATTCAGCAGCCTGCTATACAAATGAAATTGCTCCTGCTGGCATTGCTTCTTCAAGTCCAGGGACATTAAAGTGGTTTGTGAAAAGCAAACCACAATTTAACAAACAAAACAAACCACATTACGGAAATGTATGTTAAGGAATTTACAAATTCGATATTAAAACTCAACATGCTGTTTTGCTTTTAGAGTACACATAAGAGAGAGCAGGGGGTTGAGAATGTTCAAAAATGTTGGAATGACGAAGCAGAACGCATGGCATGTACCACAGCTTTGGCGGCTGCTGTACTGCGGCCATATTAGACTGCGTGTCAGTGGAATCTGACAGAACGAGGGGACATGGAGTAAGACTGGTCTGCAGGAGTAGGACTATCAGGGTCTGTAGATGTCACGTCCTGACTTTAGTTCCTTTTTTATGTCTCTGTTTTAGTTTGGTCAGGGTGTGAGTTGGGGTGGGCATTCTATGTGTTGTTCTATGTTTTTGTATTCTGTGTTTGGTCTGGTATCGTTCCCAATCAGAGGCAGCTGTTTATCGTTGTCTTTGATTGAGAACCATACTTAGGCAGCCTGTTTTCTCACTATGATTTGTGGGTAGTTGTTTTCTGTTTTGTGTGTATTGCACCTTGCAGAACTGTTCGTTTGTTGTGCTGTTGGTTTTTGTTCAAGTATTCGTATTTATTAAAAGTATTATGAATACTTACCACGCTGCACCTTGGTGCTCTTCTCCTTCTCCCGACGACAATCGTTACAGTAGAGAAGAAGCTTGGGGGAGAGAAAATGAGAGGACAGGAGAGGAAAGGAGGAGAAGAGAAGCGTGCAGGCATGACATTCCATAAGCGTCACACCACAGTGACACAACCACAGCCACCGGTGACGTCCAAATACGGCCATGCGGAAGTTCTTGTAGAACACGGAGTCTCCAAGTTAGGCCTAAGTCATGGATCCAATCGCATTACATTCTCACAGGGAACAAGTAGAAACTTCTAGCTTCTCCAATACTGCCTGATTATATCAAACATCACTGTAGTCAACTGAACAGAGTTCCATTCATATCTTTAGGCTGGTGTTTTATGACCCTTCAAATGGAGAATAGACTAAGCATGGAGATGGGGTTAGAGAACCTGAGGGAGGGTAGACTGGGTTCCCGATATGGCAGCAGTGGTAGACAGGGCACATACAGAATGTAAGGGAATAGATAACATAGTAAATCTCAAAGATGGAACACAGCAGTAAATGTCAGTTAGAGGGTAGCGCATGACACTCACTTCCCTTCCAGCCCTAAGCACTACTAATAAGCAAACTCAATTATGCGTAACGAGACAGGGATGAGGGAAATGGCAAACACACAAAAACATCTGACAGTGAGAGAACATTTGAACTGAGAGCGTAGCAATAGAGAGTTCAATTATAAAAGCAACTTGAGTCAAATGACATCTTCCCTGCTGATCTACATATCTTAAATGAACTGTATTAGATGCAATGCCATTTTCAAAATGCTTTTTTCATTAACTTCTGCAGCAGTTCTCTAGCATCTACTCACCTTTGTTCATAGCAACCTTAATATTTCCAAATATCATGGCCAACTGGGGCAGCACACGAGGAGGAGAGGGGAGTATTTTATGGTAAATGATTCCTTGTTTTTCCATGAACCCAGTCTAGGGCAGTGGCAGCTCCAAAAATGTTACTGAAACTACAGGAGAAAATCCCCTAGAAACAAAAAGCGTCCCTGACAACTTCTACAGTTCTGAAAATGCAAATCTAGTGTTTGTCAGAATGTCTATCCATTTCGTTCTGTTTCCAGACACTTATAAAGCCCTTATATCTTCTGTTATGAATCTTCATTATGCTTTTTCATACATATTTTACAGTATCTTCTCAGTCAGATCTGAGTGGGGCAGTGCTGTGTTGTTACAGGTGCCCTATTTCTGCCACAGACAGTTTCTCAAAGGAAAGGAAGGGTCAGTGGCTATACTAGGGGACTCTGTGTTGCTCTGTGTAAAACTGCCAGTGGTGTACCCATATGTCATTGTAAGAGAACTCCCGCCTTTCTTACCCAGCAAGCTCCACTTAAGTGGAAAAAATCCCCAAGTTTCCATGGAACGTTTGACAGCTTATCCACCCCCAGTTATTAAGACTGGGTCATGTTCACTAGACATGAAATGGTAGAAAACGGGCTGAAACTGGGAGGTAGCCTTCTATCTGAACTAGTCCAATAAGAAACCTTAGTTTATGTTTTCCATTGCACATCGTTTTGACCCATTTTACGATTTGCCCTGATGAATATGAACCCTGGTCGACGACTACTGGAACTACTACTACAACTTTTCCTTGTTAACTCTTTAGGGACGTTCCTTAGCTTGAGTCTTTAGTGTTGTTAAGTCTGCATTTCAGAGAAACCCCTATACTGGATTACAAAGTGAGTGACTGACTGTAACCAACATTACTTTCAGAGGATGGGGACGGGGTATGCCAAACTAAGGTGGTTTTTGCCGCAAACCATAGAAATAGTCAACAAGACAATAGCAAAGACCAACAAAATGCTCCATTGAGATCTCAGATTCAGAAAGAGAGTTTCTCTCCCTTTACTTCTCCCCAAAATCACAAAACAATGTTCTTATTTATTATTAGTGCCAGGACCAGACCCCAGCAGTAAACACCAGATGGAAGGAGGAAAAGAGAGGGTGAGAGCAAAGAGAGAAGGAGAGAGAGAATATAGAAAGACTGATAAGGAGATAAAGAAAAAGAGAGGATGGGAGCGGGGAAATGAAAGGGATCACAACACAGAGAAAAGGGAGGATGTGAGAGAAGGAGAGGAAAAGTGGAAGTCATAGTTCCTCCTAGGCCACAGCCATGGGCGGTCTGTCAACACACATCCAGACTTCCTCCTTCTCCTGTCCTGAATGGAGCTTCCAGCAAATAAAAGGAGCAAAGAGCAACAAAAACAAAACCTCAGAATGGGGGACTCACTGGCTGGCTGCTGGCCCTGGGATAGGAAAGGATGAGAACCATAGGGAGACATCAAGGGAGCTGGGAGTCCAGGGAGGGACTGAGCCAAAATACACTGGTTCACTAACCTTCCAGGGCCAGAAGCAGGTGGAGCTGCCTGACAAGCTGAGCTGAATCCAGTCAGTCAGCCAGTCAGTCAGTTTAGATATGGAGCTGCCTGGCAGTGTGAGTCCAGTCAGTCAGTCAGTTTAGATATGGAGCTGCCTGGCAGGGTGAGTCCAGTCAGTCAGTTTAGATATGGAGCTGCCTGGCAGGGTGAGTCTAGTCAGACAGTCAGTTTAGATATGGAGCTGCCTGGCAGGGTGAGTCCAGTCAGTCAGTTTAGATATGGAGCTGCCTGGCAGGGTGAGTCCAGTCAGTCAGTCAGTTTAGATATGCAGGACTTGCCCTGGACAGTGTTGATACATTGACGAGGAACAGTCAGCTGTGAGTCATACATACACATGAGAGGCTGAGTGTGAATACTGTACTACTCACCAGCATGTGTGCGAGAGATACTGAGACACACACTTATAGAGGCTCACACATATAAACAGGCAAGTGCCCATATACATTGGCTCAATTTCAGATGGGTATACACAAACATTAAGTATATAAGTAAGAAATCTATGAGACAGGCAGACAGAAACCGACACAACAAAATCCTTGAAAGGCAGGTGCAAACCTACACAAATCATCTTCTATCCACTCATCTAAAAATGTACATCAACATCCCAAACAGGTCCTTAAAAAAAAAGTCTTCAAAAGCTCAGCATTGCCATGGAAATGGCATTTTACACCTCAATGGTTAAGGTTAGGATGGGGAGAGGGAAAAACTGATCCTAGATCTGTTGCCAACAGGCAACTTTATTCCCTGAGTTAAAGCCTGGAGCAGCATTCTACAAAGATGAGACATCCATTCTCAAGGGAATGAGAACAAGACCATCAGGTCTTTCTCAAGAACACTGGTAAACAATGAACACTTTTCTCAAAGGACAATGATGAATAATGAGCATTTCTTTTCAGCAGGTGCTCTCATTTGAGGCCTATTACGTCGTACTGGAGCTGTCTAGCTTTGATGGGGAAGAGAACGATAATGAGGGTTAGTTCCTAGCTACTGTGACCGATGGGGTTAGAACTCTGATTTTCTGAGGGACAGAAGAGCACATTAGCCTGCTAAGCTAAAGTCTAGGCATTGACTTAGGGAGCCAATGCAACTCATCAGGTCTCTGGCAAATTTACTCGTCATGCGAGTGTGGTTGCCCAAAGACCTCTGTTACACTGGAGTGCCTGGGGGTTGACATCCTCAAGGGGATGTCTGACAGGTTAGGAGCCTGATGAGGAATGCTAGCTGGACAAGGTTAACAGGCAGGTTCTGATACGCCTTCATTTCTTGTTCTTCTTTTTATTTGTGATTATGTGATTATTGTTATTGTATTGCTATATATTGCTGCGTTGTTGGAGCTAGAGAGATAAGCATTTTGCTGCACCTGTGATGCCATCTGCAAAACTGTACAAGCAACCAATAAAATGTGATTTGGTCTGTGCTGTATGCTAACAGGGGCCAATGACTGTGGTAGTTTTATGTGTAAAATGTGTGTGCACTGTTTCAGTATTCTCTGGTGTTAGCTAGATAATAAGGTTGAGACAGGAGATTCTAGGCTAGGTTTCACCTAACCGCTGATACATGATCAAGGTTATGGTGAGTGAGGTAAGGTAACCTGATCCTAGATCTGTGGTTGTCCACAACGTGTACCTCAAACCTCCTAGATGCTACCAGGAGGACCACTTACCACTGTGTGATGGAATAGGAGCTCCCATGACAGGATCATCTTCTGGTTGAGCACCATATCAAGGAAGTCATAGATGAAGTAACCTGTTGAACAAAATATAGAAAAGGCATATTCTAGCTTAGAACCAAAACAAAGGAATGGAGATCGATTGAACAAAGGCTTTTTCAGTAGAGGACCATTTGGCTTATCAAGTATATTTAGTGGGGACCCCTCTTGCCAGTCGCTTCCATGACGAAACCAAGGATGGTAACCAAGATGTCAGTTAGAGAACGCTATTTAATCAGTCCTCCACTATGGGTGTAACCATGGAGACAGACTTTCAGAATGGTGTAAAAAGAATGAAGAGTTAAAGATAGTCTGGCGTGTGTGTGTGTGAGCGTGTGTGTGTGTAGTGGAGGAGGTCCTCCTCTAGGGCAGATAAGAATTAACCCCAGTCTGCGTTCCTACTACATATTCCATTTGACATCCATTTGACAACACCAAAAAGCTGCTGTAAATATAGTGATGAGATGGGCACCTTGAGAGCATCCTCAGTTGCTACAGTATATGACAAACACACGCTGAAGAAACAACTGATGTTTACTTAACCAAATCATCCAAATTGAATCCCCAAAATAATTCTCACTGTGCATTGGGAATCAATTTTGACTGAATAGGAGCCATAATATTAGATTTAAAAAAAGTGTCATCCATTCATATTTTATCATTCTTAGAGGTGTATAAAGAAAAGCCATTTTACAACCAGTGAAGACAGGCAACCTAGGTCAAGTGTTCACATTATCGAACCATGGTAGCATGTGACCAACACTCTGTCAGTTGGCCTTCCAACAGGCTCTCTTATCATTATGACACTGACAGTGTTTCATAAGGTTTGATTGATTGATTCTGTCTCTCTCTGCCCCTCTCTCCCTCTGTCTCTCTCTTTCCCCCTTTCTCCCTCTCTCTCCCCCTGCCCCTGTCCTTCTGCCCCAGTCTCTCACCTGTCTAACACCACACGTGGCTGAAAAAGTTGTATTTTTTGAGAAGTGTTTAAATACGACAGCAGCATAGCTCTATATGTTGTCACAATGGGGACTGGAGCCAAACTCTTCCGTTCTGTGGGTTTTGGGCAGTGACCGTCCAACGACATGGCGATCAAACACAACTTGTCTTTATACTGGCTGACAGCCAAACCCTGGAATGTTTGGTTCTTGAGATGGTAACTAATAATACAGAAGTCTACTGAAATAGTTATTATCAGAAAATATTGTGACCGATCACGGATTCTCAAAACAAAAATATTTTTGAATAGGAGAGGGGCACTTCATGAGTGTCATGTTTGGTGTCTAACACTGCGTTTACCTTTGGTCAGCCTGGGAGAGTACCTAATGTAACTGTTCTGCATTCCAAAATGTCAACACTGTTGTCTTGGCCTGACAACATCAACTTGGCCCACAAACAGAGTCCCAGGCTAGTGATTGTTTGGTCAATCAGAGCAAAATAAAAAATGATGTCAATATGTCCTCCGAACATATAGTGGGTTTTCACTATGTGGCCAATCTGCCATGTTGAAATTGCCTATAGTGGAAATACTTTCTCTTTCCGGCTTTGCATTGTGGCCTGATAGAGACAACCATACTATAGGCTCAGTGTCATGGTCACGCCACATTGTTGTAGGCAGGGCTCAGAGGACGTACCTTCCTCACCCTGACTCCCTTCTCTGTTACATATGGCATTTGACCCGGGCAGGCTGCTGTGGCATAAATCAACAGCCTTCTTCTCAGGCGCTACAGCCCATTCTAGGGTCACGTGATCTATGGGGGGTAGGTCCGGAGCGGTGCTTGGGACGAAGCAACATAATGCCCCTCCATTGATTCTAGAACTCTGGCAAAACTAACAACACTGGCAGGCAGCATTCGGGGGTGGGTTGGATTCTCTGGGAGAATGCTAACAAGTCTTGGAATTCTAAGGGAGCCCTTGTTGGAGCCCTTGTTAGCAAGGCACATATCCAATAAATTAGCAGTTTATAGCGTGGCATGCAGTCATTTAAATGGGCTCATGCCATTGGGGGAAACAATACACTAGCCAATTACAGTCAAAGTCAAAATAGAGGAAGTTATATTTAAAGGAGCTGTACTGCTGGGGTTTACTCTAAGCTTGGCGTAAAGATGTTGTCCATCTAGCAGAGACTCCTAAAAATGTGAAAGCTATGGTCTGGTGTTTGACTTGTGCTGCAGGCTTAATTCTCATTCTACAGAGCAATTTTAGCTGTCAGACACATGAAGCGTGTTGGGGAGATTGGGGGAGGGATCAGTGGAAGGGTATAGGCTGCCTGAAACACACACACACAGTATTGTTCCAAATCACCTGAGAGATAGACATTGTAAGGTGGCAGGTCAGGGTAGCCTAGTGGTTAGAGCATTGGACTAGTAATTGGAAGGTTGCTTACACTGCTTCAAAACAAAACAAATGGTATTAGTCACATGCACCGAATACAACAGGTGAAGGTAGACATTACAGTGAACTGCTTACATTAAAGCCCCTAACCAACAACGCAATTTCAAAAATATACGAATAACAATAAGAAATAAAAGGAACAAGTAATTAAAGAGCAGCAGTAAAATAACAATAGCGAGAGTATATACAGGGGGTACCGGTACAGAGTCAATGTGCGGGGACACCGGTTAGTCAAGGTAATTGAGGTAATATGTACTACTAGGTAAAGTTATTAAAGTGACTATGCATAGATAATGACAGATAGTAGCGCAGTGGTGTAAAAGAGGGGGTGGGGTTGCAAATAGTCTGGGTAGCCAGCATACCGCCGGCATACCTCTCTCTTTCTCTGGGGCTAGAGCTAAGTTTCTCTTCATTTTTATTTATTCTTTAAATATTAATATCACAGTAGACGCCTAAGCCTATAGGCTTATGCATCCCTTACGATGATGCATTTAGTGCTCAAATCTCTGACAGCTGAACCATGAGGGTGACAATTGTTGCTTTAGGAAAGTAATAACCCACAAGGAAACACAAGGAATAGTGTTTTTGTAAGTTGTTATAGGCTGTTTTTAACGTCATGTAAATTTGGCTTATTTGGCTAATGTCCCTCGTTTAGGGCTCCTGAGCCTCAGTGAGGCGTCACTGCAGTAGCTGGTTTGAATTCAGACTGCGTCACATCCGGAAGATATTGGGAGTCCCATAGAGCGGCGCACAATTGGCCCAGCGTCGTCTGGGTTTGGCCCGGGGTAGGCCATCATTGTAATTAAGAATTTATTCTTAACTGACTTGCCTAGTTAAATAAAAAAATTAAAAATATATATATATATATTGATTGTGCTGGCTGCGTGGGTGGGCATCCTAATAGGTTATGAACCCAGTGCAAATGGATGACCGGTAAATTTGTCCGGCGACGAATCTTCATAACGGAAACCCTGATATATAGTATAGGCTACAGTAGGGTACAAAATAAACTGTCCAGTAACTGACTCAATTATAAAGATGAAGCATAGGCTACTCACCGGTGACTGCTGATGTGCTTGTGCCAATATCTCAAGATAAACTACTTTGAAAAGCAGTGCTGTTCGCTCAGAATCGCTCAAAAGTTGAGAAATAAAGTTCTACAGACAGATTAGTATTCTCTTTTCACCCGTAGGCATTTGCTTTCCAAACGGTAGGGCCACGTTTTTCTCGTGAATGTATTTTGAAATTTGTGAAATGCTTACTGGCAGCCGTAACCAACCACAGAAATATAATTAATAGATGGCAGTTCCCACTCAAGTCAGGACTGACAGAAATTGCTAGTGTAGCCATGAGTTTAACAGTCAAAGTTCCAAAATCGATTTGTATTTATTATGGTTCCCCATTAGCTGCTATAAAAATAAATAGAGTCGCACACTCTATAAATAAACTCCCCATTAGCTGCTGCCAGCTACTCTTCCTGGGGTCCAGACACATTAAGGCACATCACACAATTAACAAACACTTTTCTTAATAAAAGTACATCAAATAACATCATTAACCCACTACATATTTACAAAAAAATGTATAATACCACCATATAACAATATAAAAATATACGTGTGTGTATAGTGCGTGTGCTAGCGTGTGTGAGTGCCTGCATGTGTTTGTCTCAATCAGTCCGCGTTGGCCACAACGGAACAAGCTGTTCAATATTTGGAGGGTGTATTGGTCAAATTGCAGCCTTCCCAACTGTACGTGCCTGTGATAAAACTTAAACGACTGCTATTTTTTTTAGAAGCTATTGACCCTCTGTAGCTAAATTAAGCTCTCTGGTGTAGTATTTTGAATAATTTGATTCGTGTCTGTTTAAACAGGAGTAATATCATTTTGGGGGAAATGATTTGTTATAACCTAATTTTGGCAAAATTATTTTAAATTATCAGGGGGAGCTGCAGCACCTCCAGCACACCTACTTCCTGTGGCTATGTGTGGAAAGCTCACACACCCCTTCCCTTTACCTCTGTCCATCCACACACACTCACCGATTGATACAGAAACCAACGCATGCGAGAACACAGAATGGGTTCCTATCAAATCTTCGGCCATCTGTGGGTGTACGAAAAAGCTGTAGGGGAAGAATAGACAAATTCATTTGCGATAATAAGCAGAAAGCAATTCAAATTGATATTTTATTCAAAACAATGAAATATATATATTTTTTTATTGGGAGAGAAATTGACATAATTAGAATAGTGAAAATATGTGTTGGCTAGATAAAAGTAGAATCTGAAGCATTTTATATGACCATAGATTCATTGATTTAACATTTCACAATTCAGTCCAGAACAAAACATTGTCCACATTATTCCGTTACCTTATCCGACAAAAATCAACATAAAAATGTATTATAAAACCTATTATATCAGTTACTAGTCTGTAACGTATAAGCTTTCAGTAGGCTAATTGAAAACAATGTATCTTTACATTTTAAGCATCATGGCAGTGGAAAACGACTCACCACAGTACAGACCATATCCCAGTTATCAGACTGTGTGTCAAAGATGTGCATACATTTCTCCATTTCCAGGCGTTTCTGCACGCAGACTCGGGTATAGGGAGTTTACTGACACCACAATTGACAAGTTTAAAAAATCCAATAGAGCCACCCGCCGTCAAAAGCACTGAATTCAACTCCATGGCCACGACCAACTCCTGTCTGTGTCTTTCTCCACTTGAAGAATTCAACGTCTGAAAATTCGCGCGCTGAAGTCTCTGCTCCGGACTGATATTTACGCTGTCAACGCGGGTGCAGCTACACTCACTGAAGTGTGCGTCATGAAGTTATCGCCCCGCCTCTGTTCATTCATAAAGCGTTATGGGAATCGTTTTTTTCCTGAAACGTACCAGACAAAATAGACGCAGGTTGATTTTTGTGTTGAAAAGGGCGACTTCTTGTGGTCATGGTAGATATTAGGCCACACAATTGATTTTGTAACTCCTATATATGGTATGTGATTAGTGGTTGTTGCATACATGACCGCTAATTAGGATACTACTGCACAATACATATCTATCTTATGTAGTAGTTATAATTACTCCCTCATCCACAATGACTCCTTATTTTCCTAATCTATTAGGCATAATCCTCCGTAAATTAAATGTATTTGGAATTTACATGTATGGTTGTGCATGGACTGATAGGCTTAAAATCCAGTAGGCTACAATATTCAGTGGGCTATGACAGGGTTTCCCAAACTCGGTCCTTGGGCCCATACTGGGTGCAACCAACTCTGGTTATTTGAATCAGCGGTGTAGTGCTGAGGAGGTGTGGGGTATGACTGTATGGATTATATAGCTATGTTATTTCCCTTGGATAAAACTAGTTCAGCTTGGTTTGGCTCTTGGTGCTGCTGTGGGTAGAAAACGTCTCCGACGTCTCAACGTGACAGACTGGGATGCACGCGCGAACGACTCTTTGGTTAAAAAATAAAAGAGCCGACCAACGGTATTGTACAGTCTGATACGTTCAATGTTTCATTTTCTCGGGACTAGTGCATTGCCTGGCAGGACAACAGGTGAGCAAAGTTTGTTATTTAGAAAATTAATGGCCTGTTCTAGGAAACTATGTTCCGCAATTTTGACAGTGCACGCAATCTCATCGCCATCGGATGGAAAACACAAAAAAGTGCTTGGAGAGAAGGGTTCCCCATTTGACAGCATTTGCTTTTAATGTAAAAAAGAATGGCTTCTTTAACCCATCCTCTTTGCATTATCTTATTTGTGGGAAAAAATACAGACATAACCTTCCTTTTACATTTTCCCTGCGGAATATGATTTTTCCCCCATTGCAGATATGAGTCAATGCCAGGGTCAAGCTTCTACAGGTCAGGATCAGGTCACTGGGATGGTGTGTCTGGAGTCTGACCTGCAAGATGGACATTAAGATCTTATCACACACCCATCACACAATCGGATAGATTGTTAATATTATATTATTTTTGCTGTAACTGTAACTGCTGTAACGGCTCATGTACACGAGCACACGGTAAATTGTCTGCTTAGGCGCACAGAGTGGCTCGCTTTTGGGTGTGCTGGCAGCATATGGCAGCATATAGCAGCACCTTCGACTGTGCGTCAAGAATTCAGGACAGCAAGTTTGTATGAAGGTCTGGTTATAAATGGGTAATTAGTTTAATCCATTCTCCATTTCATGAATTTATTCACAGGTATACAGTAATATGCTCTATAACGCTCTGGTGACAAACAAACTTTGCTGCCTTGTTTCCAATCATCCACATGGCTGGGAGAACCTTTTCAAGTAAGTAAATACGTTTAGAAAATGATGTACACTACTGGTCAAAAGTTTTAGAACACCTACTCATACAAGAGTTTTTCTTTATTTTTACTATTTTCTACATTATAGAATAATAGGGAATTCATAAAAACGATGAAATAACATATGAAATCATGTAGTAACCAAAAAGTGGTAAACAAATCCAAATATATTTTATATTTGAGATTCTTCAAATAGCCACTCATTTGCCTTGATGACAGCTTTGCACACGTGGCATTCTCTCAACCAGCTTCATGATGTAGTCATCTGGAATGCATTTCAATTAACAGGTGTGCCTTCTAAAAAGTTAATTTGTTGAATGTTTTTCCTTAATGCGTTTGATCCAGTCATTTGTGTTGTGACAAGGTAGGGGGGTATACAGAATATAGCCCTATTTGGTAAAAGACCAAGTCCATATTATGGCAAGAAAAAGCTCAAATAAGCAAAGAGAAACAACTGTCCATCATTACTTTAAGACATGAAGGTCAGTCGATACGGAACATTTCAAGAACTTTGAAAGTTTCTTCAAGTGCAATCGCAAAAACCATCAAACGCTATGATGAAACTGGCTCTCATGAGGACCTCCACAGGAATGGAACACAAATCAAATCAAATCAAATCAAATTTGATTTGTCACATACACATGGTTAGCAGATGTTAATGCGAGTGTAGCGAAATGCTTGTGCTTCTAGTTCCGACAATGCAGTAATAACCAACAAGTAATCTAGTGTAAGGGGATAAAGAATATGTACATAAAGATATATGAGTGAGTGATGGTACAGAGCGGCATAGGCAAGATACAGTAGATGGTATTGAGTGCAGTATATACATATGAGATGAGTATGTAAACAAAGTGGCATAGTTAAAGTGGCTAGTGATACATGTATTACATAAAGATGCAGTAGATGATATAGAGTACAGTATATACATATACATATGAGATGAATAATGTAGGGTATGTAAACATTATATTAGGTAGCATTGTTTAAAGTGGCTAGTGATATATTTTACATCATTTCCCATCAATTCCCATGATTAAAGTGGCTGGAGTTGAGTCAGTGTGTTGGCAGCAGCCACTCAATGTTAGTGGTGGCTGTTTAACAGTCTGATGGCCTTGAGATAGAAGCTGTTTTTCAGTCTCTCGGTCCCAGCTTTGATGCACCTGTACTGACCTCGCCTTCTGGATGATAGCGGGGTGAACAGGCAGTGGCTCGGGTGGTTGTTGTCCTTGATGATCTTTATGGCCTTCCTGTGACATCGGGTGGTGTAAGTGTCCTAGAGGGCAGGTAGTTTGCCCCCGGTGATGCGTTGTGCAGACCTCACTACCCTCTGGAGAGCCTTGCGGTTGTGGGCGGAGCAGTTGCCGTACCAGGCGGTGATACAGCCCGACAGGATGCTCTCAATTGTGCATCTGTAGAAGTTTGTGAGTGCTTTTGGTGACAAGCCAAATTTCTTCAGCCTCCTGAGGTTGAAGAGGCGCTGCTGCACCTTCTTCACGATGCTGTCTGTGTGGGTGGACCAATTCAGTTTGCCTGTGATGTGTACGCCGAGGAACTTAAAACTTACTACCCTCTCCACTACTGTTCCATCAATGTGGATAGGGGGGTGTTCCCTCTGCTGTTTCCTGAAGTCCACAATCATCTCCTTAGTTTTGTTGACGTTGAGTGTGAGGTTATTTTCCTGACACCACACAACACCCAGAGTTACCTCTGCTGCAGAGGATAAGTTCATTAGAGTTACCAGCCTCAGAAATTGCAGTCCAAATAAATGCTTCACAGAGTTCAAGTAACAGAAACATCTCAACATCAACTGTTCAGAGGAGACTGTGTTAATCAGGCCTTCATGGTCAAATTGCTGCAAAGAAACCACTCCTAAAGGACACCAATAGCTATAGGCCTACAACGTTTGTCACCATATTTTCCATGACAATCACATTCTAATTTGAATTGGTGACCATTTGAATTTTAAATGTCAAACTACTGAATCTGTATGCCTATCTACTGCTCTGTCCTATGCTAGCATATTAGCATGTTAGCTGTTGTTTTACCGACGTCTCCCTCTATTCCTGCCTCTCTTTTAGAGCCTCTGAGCTGTCCTGGCTCTGAGCTGGAGGGAGTGAGGATACTGCAGAGCTACGAGGATGAGAAGGAGATCCACCAGTTCTGTGTGGGAAAGAAAGCTGTGGTCATTGGAGCCTCCCTCATAGGTTAACCATAAAGAGATAATTTCATACTGTACACTGAGGAGAAGTCCTATTTTTTATTTTATTTTATTTTTTATAAATGTAAATAGTAAATAGTTTATATACTATAGTTTTGTGACTTGGTTGTTTACAGTAAGGTAAGGTTGTTGAATTTGATAAGTAAGACTTTCATTTGATTTGTGTGCCTCAAAACCAAGTTTTCCCTCCTCCATTTTTAAGTCATAAATATGGAGTGGCATCCTACTTGGCAGACAAAGCTGCCAGTGTGGTGATGGTTGGTAACTGCTCATATCCCTTTGAGAGGTGCCTGAGCCCAGAGATTGGGAAGATGACAATGCAGGCCTGAGACAATGGTTATCATATGTAATGTACTCTACCTGATACAACACCCACCACTAGGCTACAAATGTTTATGTATATGTAAATCCCAAGTTTTGATAGTACAAATATCAACATGAGTGTTTGTTTCTCTTCTGTCAAAAATGTTGGAGGAGAGCAAAAATCAAGTTCTACATGAATGACAGAGTGGTGGAGATCAGAGGGGAGAATGGTAAGGTAAAGTAAACCAATATTCACCCATCAGCAAACATCATCTCAACCTCCTCACTTAGGGAGTGTTATATCACTGTAATACACGTAATCAACATTCTCTCAAGACCCATAGTGATGATTAAGATGGCAAATAGTTGTTTGTGTAGGTGAAAGAGGTTGTTCTGAGCAGCGGTGCAGTCGTGGAAATGGATTTGGTGATAGCAGGGATTGGTAGGTCATCTCTGATACTTCTACATATCCTCAAATATACATCAATTATCTATTAGACTTTCCATCAGCTCACACTTTCACTGTTAAATCTCTCTACATGGTCTCTGTGGAACTTTCCTATCCTATTTCCACAATTTGTTTGAATTAACCAGACCTGGATTCAAGTAGTATTCAGTGTCAGGCAAGCTCAATCAACCAGAGCTGAAACATTTTAAAGAAAATAAATACTATTTGAACGCAGGTCTGATAGATGGGGTTTCACAATGTCTCAAACGTACGCACTTTTGTAGTTATTGAGGTAACCATCATGATCTCTCCTTACATGCTGACCAGACCGGACACATCGCGTGCGCGAGCGTCGCAAATTAAATTTAGAAATCCATGTTATTCAATTATTGCACCCACACTGCTCGCGCAAAATACATTTATGCACGATGGCGCACATGCGCAGCGGGTTTGGGTTCGATGTTAGATGTCATCGCTAACTCTGACTTCCTGGAGGAAATCCAGGTGGAGGTGGATTCTAGAAAGGCTGTCATCATTGATAGGTAACTATGGCGATGGTTATCATTAACAAACTATAGTTATGTTGATGTAATAACTGTGGTACTAATGGTTTACACTCCCCAACACATTGCTGCTTTCATACAGTTCATGAGGACCAACATTCCAGATGTTTTTGGAGACATGGAGACATGACGTCCTTTCCTCTCACCATACCGAAATACCAGAGGATCAACTAACAGTGAAATGTGAAAACTAACAGTGAAATGCTTACTTACAGGTCCTTTTCCAACAACGCAGAGTTAAAGATAAGATCAAATAAAAAATATAAATAGTGACATGAGGAATAAATGCCCAGTGAATAATGAATAGAAATAAAGAGTAAAAACTACAAGGATATATATAGGGAGGACAAAATAACATGGCTATATACAGGGAGTACCAGTACCTAGTCAATGTGCAGGGGTACGTAATTGAGGTAGCTAAGTATTCAGACCCCTTGACTTTTTCCACATTTTGTTACGTTACAGCCTTATTCTAAAATTGAATAAATATTTTCCCCCCCTCATCAATCTACACACAATACCCCATGATGAAAAAGCAAAAGCTGTTTTTTAGATTTGTTTTCTCATAAAAAAAACAACAAAACTGAAATATGTATTCAGTCTCTTTACTCAGAACATTGTTGAAGCACCTTTGGCAGAGATTACAGCATTGATTCTCCTTGGGTATGATACTACAAGCTTGGCACACCTGTATTTGGAGAGTTTCTCCCATTCTTCTCTGCAGGTCCTCTCAAGCTCTGTCAGGTTGTCTGGGGAGCGTCGCTGCACAGCCATTTTAATGTCTATCCAGAGATGTTTGATCGGGTTTAAGTCCGGGCTCTGGCTGTGCCACTCAAGGACATTCAGTGACTTGTCCCGAAGCCATTCCTGCGTTGTCTTGGTTGTGTGCTGAGGGTCGTTGTCATGTTGTAAGGTGAACCTTCGACACATTCTGAGGTCCTGAGTACTCTGGAGCAGGTTTTCATCAAGGATCTATGTACTTTGCTCTGTTCATATTTCCCTCAATCCTGACTATTCTCCTAGTCCCTGCCGCTGAAAAACATCTCCACAGCATGATGCTGCCACCACCATGCTTCACCATAGGGATGGTGCCAGGTGTCCTCCAGATGTGACGCTTGGCATCCAGGCCAAATAATCCAGGCCAAATAATCTTGTTTCTCATGGTCTGAGAGTCCTTTAGGTGCCTTTTGGCAAACTCCAAGCTGGCTGTCATGTGCCTTTTACTATGGAGTAGCTTCCGTCTGGCCACTCTACCATAAAGGCCTGATTGGTGGAGTGCTGCAGAGATGGTTGTCATTCTGGAAGGTTCTCCCATCTTCACAGAGGAACTCTGGAGCTCTTTCAGAGAGACCATCAGGGTCTTGGTCACCTCACTGACCAAAGCCCTTCTCCCCCCATTTGCTCAGTTTGGCAGGGCGGCCAGCTCTAGGAAGAGTCCTGGTGGTTCCAAACTTCTTCCATTTAAGAATGATGGAGGCCGCTGTGTTCTTGGGGACCTTCCCACCTTGGTTGCTCCCTCAGCCAGTGATAGGTCTAGAGTTGCTTGAGCTATTGAGGAAGGAGTAGATTCAGTTGTAAGTTACCATTTAAGAACACAATACTATGCTTTCTTGACTATATTAACAGATGGATCTAAGGACCCTAAAACAGGGAGGACAGGTGCAGCTTTTCGTGTTCCCGGGTTTAAGGTGGCAGTGACAAAAAGAGCAACGGATAATTTATCTGTTTACACAATGGAGTTGATTGTGTTAAGTTCTAAATAAACAGAGTAAAAACTAATGGACAACTATGAAAAGCTCAAAACAAGTTTATTCACCCACAGAAGCAGTGTCATTTAAACCTTTCTCCTATGCGGAGTCTCCTGCTTACACATCTAGACAGCCAATACACCTCTGTTGCTAGACAAGACTTTAGGGATGTCTGTTCTTTCTCACTTCATCTGACCTGACCTCGGCCCAAATTCCTCACACCTCCCTAACTCACGGCTGTCCTGTTGACTTGTACCAGACCGTGGCCCTTCTCCCTTCCACATGATACCTGATGTATAACAATAACATGCATTCCCCTCTCTCCCTCAGTACCATGAACAAGGATATTTCATATTTCAAGTGTAGAAGTCAGAACCCATCAATGGCCATACTCTTGGCTGCAGAGTGGCTGGAAGACGTGAGGCCAGACAGGGTAGTCATCTGCTCTGACTGCCGTGCAGCGCTGATGAGCTTAAATTAATTTGTATTTCGGAGCAGACTGGATGTATTGTTTGAGGTTTTTAGGGTGAGATGGGGATATTTGTGATGTTCCTCTGCATACCAGCTCATGTGGGAGTAGAGGTGAATGAGGAGGTGGATGTTATCGCCAAGCAGACTCTTAAACATCCTAATGTTGAGATAGAATTGTCAATCAGTAAAACAGAAGCGAAGGGGTTGATAAAAACAGTGGTTGAAAACAAATGGCAAGAGTTGTGGAAAAGGAAGTGAAGTGAAGACAAAAAAAAAGGGAAAGGGGGATACCTAGTCAGTTGTACAACTGAATATATTCAATTGAAATGTTACTTCCACATTTAACCCAACTCCTCTGAATTAGAGAGGTGCCTTAATCGACATCCACATCATCTGCGCCCGGTATTAGAGTCATGAAAAGGTGGGGGCAGGGAGGGTCCTCAGGCCGAGGGAGAAGGGAGGAAAGTGTAATAACAATTATGAGATTGGGACACAGAGGCTCAATAGTACATTGAAATTGGTGGGAAAACATCTGACTGGGAGGCGCGATCAGTGTCAGGAGGAAATAGAGACAGTGAAACACGTTCTATTTCAGTGTCAGAAATATGGGAGGGAAAGAGAGCGATTGTTATTAGGTTTGAGGTGTAATGGGGTTGAAGAGCCAAGATTAAGTGCACTGTTGGGGAAATCTTCAGGGGATGTAGCATTTAATTATGTATTTAGTTTCCTTAGGAAGACGATAATATTGGGTAGGATGTAGACCTTCCCTGTCTCTGGTCCACGCTCCAATCCAGTTAGTGACGTTAATACACCTTAATGTTGGTTGCAAAACGCCACTTAAAATCCACAGAAGAACAAGAACAAGAACAAGGTGAAGGAAGTGACCTGCCTCGGCTTTCTGCGGTAGTTTGCTAGCTGTGCATGATGATGGAGGAGGAAGAATTGGAATTTTCGGAGGATTTGGAGGCTATTTTGCATCTTATTCCGGAGGTGCAGTTGGCCATCGAGCAGGTAATCATGTGCAAACAAGGATACGTTTATTATCTACAATGAAAATGGTAGTCTGTATTCAGGTATGAGCTAGATAGCTTACCTAACGTTAGCTGTGTTGCTATCCTAGTTAGCTACTAACGTTAGCTATTTTTAATACATGTCAACAGTCATCATATTGTCAGTGTATAGTTTTGTATTTCTA
Source organism: Oncorhynchus kisutch (assembly GCF_002021735.2). Lineage (NCBI taxonomy): Eukaryota > Metazoa > Chordata > Actinopteri > Salmoniformes > Salmonidae > Oncorhynchus > Oncorhynchus kisutch. The sequence continues at coordinate 30,308,711 of NC_034191.2, forward strand.
GCTAACTTAGTTAGCAGACTAGCTAGCTTTGTACAACATCACCTAGTTACAGTGGTTCAGATAATTATCTGAAAATGTCATTAGTGAAATGCATGAAATCAGCTTTCTTTACGAAATGCATGGTTGTTGATTCTAATTAATTAGGAAAACTGTTTGTTAGGCCAGCTACATAGATAGTAACGTTAGCTAGCTATTAACCACTGTATAGGCTAGGTGTTAAGCAATGAAGAACCAACAAGGTATTCATTGAGTCATCTTTTTTTATGCCTTAGGTTTTCCCCAGTCAAGACCCATTGGACAGAGCAGATTTTAATGCTGTGGAATACATCAATACATTGTTTCCCACTGAGCAGGTAAGACTAGAGTCCATTACTTCACAGAAACTACAGTTATTTTACGTTACTTCTGTGATTCTAAGCAAAGCTATGTTGTTACATGATAATAAAAAAGTTATAGTCTAGCACCTGGCTGAGACCAAACTTGAATTCTTCCTGGCTTCAATCTGGAAAGGGACTCCCTAAAAACACTGCGTGACTATTCTTAGCAGGTTAGGCGAGCATTTTCCCAAACCTTTTTTATTTTTTATTTTATTTTTTAATTATTTTTTAAATAAATGTAATTTTAATTTGTACCCCTTTTTCGTGGTATCCAATTGGTAGTTACACTCATCGCTGCAACTCCCATACGGACTCGGGAGAGGCGAAGGTCGAGAACAGTACGTCCTTTGAAACCCAACCAAGCCGCACTGCTTCTTGACACAATGTCCACTTAACCCAGAAGCCAGCCGCACCAATGTGTCGGAGGAAACACCATACACCTGGTGCCGCCACAGGAGTTGCTGGTATGAGATGGGACAAGGACATCCCTGCCGGCCAAATCCTCCCCTAACCCAGACGACGCTGGGCCAATTGTGCTTCATGGGTCTCCCGGTCACGGCCAGCTGTGACAGAGCCTGGACTTAAACCCAGAATCTCTAGTGGCACAGCTTGCGCCACTTGGGAGGCCCCTTTTCCTAATCTTAACCTAATTATCCTAACCTGCTGCGTAAGTTCTCCTAACCTGCTATGAAAAAGTCACTTAACGGTCATAGTTGTATCGAAGTGGCGTGTTTATAGAGAATCTCGCCTGGAAAGGCTCCTTGATGTTGTAGGCACGCTCTGTCGATATACTGATTGAGGGGATTCGATTAAGCTGCCCTGTGTTGAACCAGGCTATGGCCTGCCACGTGACCGTGCAAAGCGCGGCGCGCCCTGCTCGTATCAAACAGACCTTGTAGCCGAAACGTGTCGGATTTTTTACAACTTTGTTTCTATTGAACATTCCATACAAATAAAGGCATTTTAATTAATTATATGATGAGTGCCTTGGTCCTCCTTTCTTTTTAAAGATCCTATAGTATTTTAAAAAGTGTTTACTTATTTTTCTTTTGTCACTTGCTCACCTTCCTTTCAAAAAATGAAATTCATTAAACATTTTGTGAAATGTATATGGCCTAGCAAAACAAAGGTTGACCAAGTCGAAAGTAATAATCATGTAGACATGCCCAGTAGGTGGCGCTGCCTGCATACCTTTGTAACATTAGAAAAGGATCCTTCATCATCCAAATCAGTCCATGCAACATGGTTTTATGTGGGGGAGTAGATTTTGGTCAATTGATAATCATGATACCCCTGTTTCCTCACAGTCACTGGCAAATATAGATGAAGTGGTCAACAAGATCCGTCTGAAGATTCGGTGAGTGACCTCATTGTGTTGTTTTGGTTGAAGTTTTTTAAAAGATGAGTTTGACATAATATTATTGATTTTGTGTGTGTGTTTCAGGCGTCTGGATGACAACATCAGGATGGTGGTGAGAGGTCAGACCAACGTGGGTCAGGATGGCAGACAGGTGAGTGAGGGGACCGTCTGGGATTACTCTTCAGTGTGTTGTTATTGGTTAATTTTCCTAGGAACTGCCCCTGACTGTGTAAATAGTTTGGTTGGTTGGTTGTTATTAATGAGCTAATTAAGGACTAAGCTGTGTGCATGAGTAAGCTCATGTTTGGATGGGGTAATGTGTGTGTGTGGCAGGCAGTGTTTTGTTATGCTTGGCTTTAAGCACTGGGCTCAGCGACAGCATGCTGTGACAGATGAATAGCAGTAGCAGTTTACTGTTAGACACAGTAGGGCCTTTTGGTGACGAGAGAGACCGGCCAGTCAGTCTACACTGGCGGGCCCTCACAGAGGGTTGACTTTGGGGCTACAAGACTGTAGCATGTTGCTTCAGTCTCACACTGACTACACACACACACACATCACCCCTCCAACAGACTGGTTGAGATGATGTTTTGCAACCTTTTCCCCAGGATTAGTCCTTCTAACCCAGACAAATATGTTGGTGCTCCTTTTTCTGTTCCTCTGTCCTCACTAATACCATGGAAAAGGACAGGATGAGTCAGAACCATCTCATTCCCTACTGTTAGAACTACTGCTGTCTTAAAGGAAAAGATTACCCTTCATTATTCAGGGATTACATTTGGACCTGTGGCTTGGTGTCCCGCCATTTCTCGTCTGAGAAAGTCAGAAAAAAGCCTTGATTTAACTCAGACCCTCGCTCTGTCAGGGAACTGTGGTTTTGAGGCGTGACACCTGATGGGGGAGCTCTTTCTGTGTGTGTGTGTGTTGTGTGTTTCTGGGATGGTGGTCCCGTCCTGCTCTGTTTCCACAGGATTATCAGAAGTGTTCTGGACAGAATCCACTAACCCATGAGGTTGGTAGGCACGGCAAGCATGACACTGTACTGTACCGTTGGGTTTCTGGGTCTTGTGGTCTCGTAGCTGTGGCCCACTGAACAATCCACATCTCCCAAAGAGCTGAGGGAAAATCCTATTTGCAGACAGAAATGTGGAGAGGTGTTCATTACAGCCAGAGATGGAGACTGAGAGAAGAGGAGAGCGGGATTTGATTTAGCTCGCCTGGGGCTCTAGTTTGGCAGAGTGTGTCCGAAGGTGCCAAATCCACCTAATTAATTGAGCGCTCCTAATGACAAAGAAAGGGAACAGAAAAAGAACTGAGGTGGAGAAGGACTGTTAAGATTTCCCTTGTATTTAGTCTGTAGGGGCGGCAGACTGGCAGTGATCAGCAGGGTGGGGATGGAGGTGTCTGCTTCAGATGCCCAATCCCCAGGCAAGGGGTAGATGGAATCAGAATGCCAGGGATATTAGGTGTATGTATGTTGGTGTAGATGCATATCAGAGTCTTAGAACTAGGAGGGGGCTCTTTGATGTTGTTGATTGATGGAATTACATGCACACACACACATTCCATTCAGTCTTCTCTTCCTTGTGTAAGCAGTTCTGACTGGTTTGTTGTTGTTCGCTAGCTCTTCTACTAAGCAGCTGTCAAAAGTAGCTACAAGTGGTTTGTCTGTCCAGCCTATCGTCATGGTAACATGGACCAGAAGGCCAAACATGTCTCACTCTGGCTCGCTGCAGTTTAAACTGCCTCAATCCCAAGTCAACTCTAGTTTTTTCCATTCCTCGCCATTCTCTTTAGTCTTTACAATCTCAGAGGGAACAATTTTACAAGTGATTCATAATTTGCTCTCAGACATACTGATTATGATACTTTGCAGCCAAAACTAAAAGGGGAAGTTATTTCTGCCCTGAGGAAATTGATTAATTGTTCTCGACAAGCAATGAGTCAGTATGGGAGAGTGAGTTGCGGAGGCTCAGTTTTGGGGGAGGGTGGGACGTTATGGGAGTGGGGAAAGGAGGATACCTAGTCAGTTGTCCAACTGAAATGTGTCTTCCGCATTTAACCCAACCTCTCTGAATCAGAGAGGCCTTAATTGACTTTAAAAAAATATTTGATTTAACTACACAAGTCAGTTAAGAACTAATTCTTATTTACAATGACAGCCTACCCAGGCGACGCTGGGCCGATTGTGCGCCTCCCAATCATGGCCGGATGTGATGCAGCCTGGATTCGAACCAGGGACTGCAGTGACACCTCTTGTACTTAGATGCAGTGCCTTAGACTACTGCGCCACTCGGGAGCCCCTTCCTGAGTGTCGCCCAGGGACATCCACGTCTTCAGTGCTCGGGGAACAGAGTTAAACTACCTTGCTCAGGCAGGGGCAGAACGACAGATGTTTACCTTGTCAGCTCTGGGATTCAATCCAGCAACCTTCTGGTTACTGACCCAACACTCTAGTCACTAGGCTAGAGAGGCTCATTCACAAAGCAACATTTGTTATCAATTACACGTAGCCTAGCCATTCATGCCAGAAAATGTTAACAGCATTGAGCTTGCATAGCTCAGTCACCATAGCCATTATTCAGCTAAGCACCAAACTTTTCCCATGTGCAGCTTGATGTCCCCACTTGGTCAGGTCAGCTGTGGGGCTTTATGGTCGTCAACGAGGCAGCGGGTGGGGATCCGGCCGGCCGTCATGTGGATGGGTTATGGCTATTGTGTGTGTGTGTGTCCATGCAAATGTCTTACGTGTGTGTGTTGCAGATGTGTTACTGTAGCTCCTAGCATCTGGATGTACTTATTAGGAACACTGAGACGGAATGGGAACCTCCTTGAGAAGCAAACATAACATAAATATTTCATCTAAACTCAGGAAGGGAGGTTTACTGCTTCAAGTTGGGTTCTCTGCTCTTTCATCTGCTGTGTATCCCTTCCTATCTTTTCTTTGTTTCTTGGTTTTCCATACAATATACTTTATTGTCCACTTACATGGAAATAAATTTTGGGACCTAAGTATACAAAACACAATATATTACATGCAGTACGGAAAACTCTCGATTACCCTCTTCCTCTCTCCCTCGCTTTCTCATTCTCTGTTTGATGTTGATGTGTTGCTGTTGCCTGTTCCCCAAAACAATATGAACATATCCTTTAACACTGGGTTATTGTGATGGTTACCATGTCATTTGGACACACGTGTGGCCCACCCAACCACAGAAATAGATTGACTAGAATGGACATGCCCATACAAACCAATGCTCATTCTATTTCTATGGACCAAGCATCCAGCTGTATATACTTGATTCTCAATGGCTTTGCCCTCTCCTGTAATAAATCAGAACATATTTCTGTCCTTGTTATCATGGAGTACTTAGTTCAGACAATTGGCTACTTATTGTTGCCTCTCCTGTTTGCTTTCTTAACCAATGTATGTGATTGTTCAGCTAGGTACATATGAAGAATGCCTTGTATGCTGTTTTTTGCATGTTTAATATGTCTTCGTTCACTATTTCAGGGGGACCGAGTGGCACTGCGGTCTAAGGCACTGCATTGCACTGCTAGAGGCGTCACTACAGACCCGGGTTTGATCCCGGGCTGTATCACAACCGGCCGTTATCGGGAGTCCCATAGGGCGGTGCACAATTAGCCCAGCGTCGTCCGGGTTTAGGGAGGGTTTGGCCGGGGTAGGCCGTCATTGTAAATAAGAATTTGTTCTTAACTCACTTTGCTTTGTTCAATAAATAAATAATAAATGTACAACCTAGGCTTACCCCATAAACTACAGGGTCTGTGGGTAGGAGGAATGTGTGACTTGTGGATGTACCCCACAATGACATCTCTTCATATCTGACAGTAAAGAAACCCCCCTCTAACCGCCCCCTGGCTTCCCCTCCTCCAAAAATCCCCAAATAGAGTCCACATGTGTGGCAGACAGTGCTCTATTTCTGCAGGGTTGAAATATGGCCTCTCCCCGTCTGGGACTGGGTTGGAACAGGGGATGGATGTGGGCGTAGCAAAGATAGCGATCTCAGCCAGGCAGAAGTGTCCTGGGCTGTGGTCTCCCCACTCCTTACCCAATGCTCAGACGCTTTGGCGATTAGGCTAAATGTAGGAAATTAACGTTCGGAGGAGAGAGGCCAGACAGGCTGGCTCACTGAGCAGCTTCTCCAGTCTAATTCTTTATCAAGGTCTTCAGACTATGGACTCTACTTAGTGTGTGTGTCTGTGTGTGTTCTTGGTATTGGTTGTTTGATTGGGCCTTAGGTTGTTGTGAATGAGGGGCTTTGGAATTAGTATTCTGGTGGGTTCCTAAGGTGGTTAGAGGTAGTTTGTCTCTAGGGGCCTGTTTGAATCAAAATAACATCCTCCCTCCCTCCCTGAGGTAATCAAAGATCTGAGAGGGTTGGATTGGTGGAAGCAGTTACGGTTGAGACCTTTCTTTCACTTATTTAATCAGATATAGATCAGTCAATGGTAAGCTCAAGGAAGTAAGGCGGAAAGGAAGCATTTTGTAAAGTATTCAAAGTATGTTGATGGTCCTGGCCAGTGGCAACCCTCAACAGGTCATGACCGACCAAGGTTCTCAGCTTCCTGCCCCTGACTTTCCTCACTTTTTCCTGGTAACAGATGGACTACATGGTTATTATCAGAGCCTGTCCTCCATGCGTGCTGGTTTAACTGAAAGGTGTGTGTGTGTGACCTTGTCTGGCTCTTTGACCCTGTCATCATGCTAGGCCTCTAAACAGAATAGATGTGTGTTTGCATTTGCCCTGTTCGTCCACTTGCGTTTTTGAAGAGCCTTGTAAAAGTGGTACATTCCTTGGGCAGCTGGTGCCGGCTGTTAGGATTCCATCTGTGTGAGAAGGAGAGGAGAGGCCCCCCACAGACACAGACACCCCACGATGGACCAGTGTTGGGACCAGCTACCCCCAATTACCCTGGCATTGGATGGCAGTGCCAAAGCCCAGCTCAGACCATCAAAGCCCAGCTGTGTGGCCTAAAAGGGAAACATAGCAATTAGTTTACTTCTCTGTGAAATAAGCACCACTCTGTTCCCCTCCACTCTGATTGTTTCAAGAATTTGTGGCCAAACACTAGTTACTAGGCCTACATTTTGAGAGAGTTGGAGATTCATCTTTTGATCAGAGTTGCACTTTATTTTACATTTTGCTTTGCACCTCTCTCTATAAGCGATGTTATAACGCATGTCATGTGCAGGCCCACTGGCTATTCCATTAGTCAGTCAGTCTATAACATGGGTTGTTGGGGTTCAAATCCATGGCTATTGGGTTGGGAATGAGTAGTTGGATCTCTCTCTCTGTGCATCGGTTGGCAGTAGGGAGAGACCACTCTTCTTACCAACTGGAATGTGAGAGCAAACTGTGGGAGAGGTTTCTCATCCCCACGCCGTTCCTTCTGGTTTCTCATCACAACATTTTGTTTGGTTTTCCATCCCCCTGGTGAGGCGCTATAAATATGACCTGACGAGGAAGAGAGGAGAATAGCATGACTCCAGAATGTCCCTGGGTTTTCCTACTGAACAAGATATAGTGATTGGTTTGATTAGCCTGTAATCTCCAAACCCAGAGCCAAATTCTTGCGTGAACACTTGCTTCTGGCCTGCTGTAAGGAGAGACTAAATAGCCTGGTCCCAAGTCTATTTTGCTGTCTTGCCAACTCC